>NC_054373.1:157928652-157981152 GCF_017654675.1 Xenopus laevis
CCATGCCACTTAAAAAGACAGAGACCTGTTTTAAAGGACAAACAAACCCGTACTAGAAAAACCCCTACCCTGCGTAAACCAACCTCCCTCCTTTCCCACAGCGTAACTGCCCCCCAGGCAAATGCCCCTAATTTTTTACTTACCCCTCTGTGCAGATCTGGCCTAGGGAGTTCACAGACGCCATCTTCTTTTTTTGCGACTTTCGGTGCATGCGCAGTTGTTCGGGACAGGAAATTTACTCCCAACTGTGCATGCACCAAAACTCCGCTCAGATTCCGAAGGAGAACAAAAAAAATAAAAAAAGATGGCGCCTGTGAACTCCTAAGGCCAGATCTGCACGGAGGGGTAAGTAAAAAATTAGGGGCATTTGCCCAGGGGGGCAGTTAGGCTGTGGGGAAGGAGGGAGGTTGGGTTTTTTCTAGTATGGGTTTGTTTCTCCTTTAAAGGGGTGGTTCACCTTCAGGTTAACTTTTAGTACGTGATAGAATGGCCAATTCTAAGCAACTTTTCAATTCGTCTTCATTATTTATAGTTTATGAATTATTTGCCTTCTTCTCCTGACTCTTTCTAGCTTTCAAAAAGGGGGTCACTGACCCTAATAACAAATCCTCTCTAAAGCTACGCATTTATTGTTATTGCCACTTTTTATTACTTCTCTTTCTGTTTCGACCCTCCCCCATTTATATTTCATCTTCTCATTCAAATCAATGCATGGTTGCTAGGGTAATTTGGACCCAAGCAACCAGATGGCTGACACTGCAAACTGGAGAGCTGCTGATTAAAAACTAAACTCAAAACCCACAAATAAAAAAAAAAAAAATGAAAACCATTTGCAAATTCTCAGAATATCACTCCGTACATCATACTAAGTTATCTCAAAGGTGAACAACCCCATATATAAGTCTTAGGGAAACCCTCATCTCTACAAACAGCACTGCTTGTCTCCTAAATTCCTATGCCCGATTCATTGGCTTCCAATTTGGGTTGATGCTGCACCCCCGATACAAGCAGACAGCAACGTAACCTCTGCAGCAGCTAAAGTGAGCATGGAGGTCTGTAATGTGTATGATCCCAAGACATCTACCTCTAAAAAATAAAATTAAAAATTTATATTAATTTATTTCTGAACTTTTAAAATTAAATTTTATATATACAGGTATGGGATCCGTTATCTGGAAACCAGGTATCCAGAAAGGCAGTCTCCCATAGACTGTTTTGTCCAAAAAATTAAAAAAAAAAAAAAAAAAATTCCTCTTTAATAATAAAACAGTATATTGTACTTGATCCAAACTAAGATATAATTAATCCTTATAAATATATTTTAAAGGGGTGGTTCACCTTCAGGTTAACTTTTAGTATGTTATAAAACGGCCAATTCTAAGCAACTTCTCAATTGGTCTTCATTGTTTTTTTTTTTTAAAGTTTATGAATTACTTGCCTCCTCCTGACTCTTTCTAGAATTCAAAAGGTGGTCACTGACCCCATCTAAAAACAAATGCTCGGTAAAGCAACAAAGTTATTGTTACTTTTTACTATCTTCTGTTCTGACCATCCCCTATTAATATTCCATATTCTCACTGAAATCAATGCATGGTTGCTAGGGTAATTTGGACCCTAGCAACCAGATTGCAGACATTGCAAACTGGAATGCTGCTGAATTAAAAGCTAAATAACTCAAAACCACAAATAAATGAAAACCAATTGCAAATTGGCTCAGAATAATCACTCTACATCATACTAAAAGTTAAAGGGGTGGTTCACCTTTAAGTTAACTTTTAGTATGTTATAGAATGTCTAATTCTAAGCAACTTTATAACTGGCCTTGATTTTTTTTCTTTTTTATAGTTTTAATTATTTGCCTACTTCTTCTGACTCTTTCCAGCTTGCAAATGGGGGGGGGGGGGGGTCACTGACCCACTCTAAAAACAAATGTTCTGTAAAGCTACACATTTATGGTTATTGCTACTTTTTTTTTTTATTACCTCATCTTTCTATTCAGTTCCTCTCCTGTTAATATCTCAGTCTTCTTATTCAAACCAACACTTGGTTGCTAGGGTAATGTGGACCCTAGCAACCAGATTGCCGAGACTGCAAACTGGAGAGCTGCTGAATAAAAAGCTAAATAACTCAAAAACCACAAATAATAAAAAACAATTGCAAATTGTCTCAGAATATCGCTCTCTACATCATACTAAAAGTTTACTCAAAAGGTGAACAACTCCTTTAAGTTATAAAGATCCAAATTACGGAAAGATCCATTATCTGGAAAGCCTCAGATCCCGAGCATTCTGGATAACAGGTCATATAACAGATGGTTATACATACTATGCAACAATATAATTCGTTTTTTTCACACTGCAAACCCCTTGGTGCGGACTTTTGCTTTACTACTACAGTGGTTGCAAAGGGGTTAAGGAGCAACTAAAGCTGAAATAGTAGGCACTTCTAATATTTTGCTTCGTAAGAGTAGCAACTTTAGTAGGAAAGCAAGTAACGTTTTTATTGAATGTGTTCTACAGTGCAATAAACCGGCCTTACCATGCAATGATACAACGCAGAAACATCATGGGTATTTGTTTATGGTCAGTCGAAAAAGCAACTAAATGGTAAAAATAGGGCAAGATTCCCAGCACCCAAACCTTTCCCCTGCTAAACGAGCTCTCAGGGAATATTTAATAGTATTCTAACTAACTGGGCCATCTTACTGCAAGTGGCAATATTTAACCCTGTATTCAGCCTGGGTGTGGTTAGTCTCCACTAGAAACTGATGCAGGTACTTGTGTTGATATTGCAGCAAAATGATGTTAACCATTACAGGTAAAAACTTAATTCAATTCAGAGTAAATGCCTGTCTGTAATGTAAAGCTTGCTTTATACATGGAATTGTGCTTACAGTTCTATAAACAAGTCAATTGTACTTTGACAAAAGGACAGTGGAGGAGCCAAGAAACCAAATTAGAAGGATGGCACGGTAATCCTTTATTTACATTATTTGTCAGCCAACTATCAATTTTAACCCCTTCGTTGCTCTGTTATAATAAAGGGATAGCATGGAAAACAGACTTCCAACAGTCACCAGCAACTGAGCAGTTAAGTTTTACACTTCCTAGGAAATTTGGGGCTTGGTGATAAATATATCTACATTCTACATTTTTAAATGTATAAACCTTTTCTACTTGCGCAGCAATGCTATACACTTCAATAAACACAAATGGCAGGTCAGAAAATTTATTGTAACCCTTAGGGGCAGATTTTTCAAGGGTCGAATTTCTAAGTAATGGGAGTCCCCCCCCCCATAACTTCGATATTCGAATAAAAAAAAGACCAAAAGAAATTTTTTTCTGCGGGTCAATAGGCCGTATTCATTCAAATCGAAGTAACATGGTGTTCAATGTTTTTTTTTTTTTTTTTTTAAACTTCGAATTTTCAAAGTCCACCAATTGATTCCAAATAGGTTCTAGGAGGTCCCCCGTAGGCTAAAACAGCAATTCGGCAGGTTTTAGATGGTGAATGGTCGGTCACATTTTTAAAGAGACAGTACATGATAAATTTAAAAAATTAGAATTTTTTTCAAATTGAATTTGATTCTAAGTACACAAAAATAGCTTGAAATTCGATTTTTTTTTTTACTCTGAAGTTTCACTTCCACCCTTGATAAATCTGCCCCTTAATGTAAATTGGAATGTAATTTTTTTATACAACAAATGTATATTTTAGATGTTCAGATACAAATGTATAATATACAACAGTGGCTATTTTTCCAAAACAGAATTAATGGGGCATGTGTGTAATTGCCTGTAGATGTAGATGGAATTTTGGGGTAGTGCAACTTTAAAAAACAAGAACATAAAATAACAGGTAGTTTATATTTGTGAGATTTTTTTTTTTTTTTGCCTTGTGCAGGCAATTGAATTCTTACACGAAGGTATTTATGAATGTGGATGGATGCACATTTGAATACAGTACAGTGTCTGTAAATGTAAGAACGAATAAAGCATTGGCTCAAATAAATGGAGCACAATTTAAAAAGATAAATAAATAAAACATGCTTATCACAAGCAGTGTATTATTGAATGATATTTATTTAAAAATGTGTATGTATATATATATATATATATATATATATATATATATATATATAGCTATCTATGTATATCTATATATATCACATTCAGTGCAAGTCAGAAGGAAAAAAAAAAAAAAACATTCCCTTAACTAAGTCCTCCAACAATCAGTGGCAGGATATAAACAAATTACTGAAAATGTGAATTTTTTATGCAGGAATAAAAAAACAGTTTAACAGAATAATATTGTGTTTGCATTGCAATGCAACTTAATTTCAGCACATTCTAATTGACTCATCCCAATTATAAGGAGCAATCTACGTTCAAAACTTTATAAATAATAGTTTATATATATATTTTTTTTTATAAGGTTTATTTTGTGCCAAGTGAGTATTAAAATTATAGTAATGTGCAGTGACACTAAACAGCACACTTACATAAAATCCACCCACTGCAGAAAAATAAAAAAAAAAAAAGCAACAAAACGATGAAATGAACAGCAGTTTTGGGCTATTGTACAGCTTTTCTGTGGGTGTTTAAACACCCTGCATGTGTCAAATTGCCCCTACGATGTAAGGCACATCAGTAATAAATAATTGCTCTCAATGTAATGTGCAATAATTCTAATTCCCCATAAAAATCCTCAGCAGTGAAAGCAAAGGCTGCTGCAGACTCTCTGTAATAGATATTGCTCAGCATGCTTGGGACATCCTTACTATTACAGGCATAGGATCTATTATCCAGAATGTTTGGGACCGTTATGTAATTTGGATCACCATAACTTAAGGCTGCTAAAAGTCAGTTAAACGTTAAACTCAATAGGGATGTTTTGACACCCATATAGATTCATGCAGCTTAGTTAAAAACTAGAATTTATTTGTTAAAGGAGATGGCCTTCCATAATTCGAAGCCTTCTGGATAACAGGTGTCTTGATGATGAGGGATACAACACCTGTACATCCCCCTCATCTATTTTAGGTTGTGGTTAGTGTACTATAGCTGAGAGAATGAAAGTTGCCATCACAACAGAGCTGTGAAATATGCTG
The DNA here is from genome assembly GCF_017654675.1 of Xenopus laevis. Lineage (NCBI taxonomy): Eukaryota > Metazoa > Chordata > Amphibia > Anura > Pipidae > Xenopus > Xenopus laevis. Next base: position 157,933,763 of record NC_054373.1, read on the forward strand.
GCACTATATAAATAAATGTTAATAATAATAATAATAATAACCCTTAAAGGATCAGTACATTTTTTTTAAATTAAAAATTCGTTAGTATAGAACGAAAGAAAACACAAGGACAAATTAAACTTTTATTACCGTAAGTCTTTATTAAGAAATAACTTACCGAAACTTCGCTCCTCTCCTCTTCAGAAAAGGCGACGATCCATCATGCGGCGCTCGATTTCTCCTCTTGGCCATCTCTTATAAGGAAGGCAGGGAGGAAAAACTAAGCACCACGCGATGGATCGCCTTTTCCAAAGAGGAGCACAAGCAGAGATTCGGTAAGTTATTTCTTAATAAAGACTTAGCGATTTAAAAGTTGAATTTGTCCTTGTGTTTTTTTTTCTGTTCTATACGAACAATGTTTTTTTATTTATTTATTTTTTTTAAATTTATGTTACTGGTCCTTTAAATGCTCAATACCTATTGCAAATGTTATCTTATTAATTAACCCTAAAAACCCTAGAGATACCCTTAGGAGATTTTAAAAAAATAAATAAAAAAAAAATAAAAAAGAAGAACGAGCATTAGAATACTCTGGCTTGCTACAGGTTTTTTCTAGCCTGGGCTATTTCATGTTGCAGCACACAGGCCAAAGCTCAAATTGGGTATTTAAGACGAAGCCAAAAATGGTTTACTATTAAATCTGAATTTTAAGTGGGGAAAAAAAACAATATATATATATTTTTTTTTAACCCCGAGGGTGTTAAAATTCAGAATAAAAAGTACTCCAACTCAGGACTGCCGAGTTCATGTAGAAGTCAATGAGGGGGGGGGGGCAAGTCACGAAGATTTCATCTGCTCTGGGTTTCGTGAAGTAATCCGAAGATTTCATGTTTTTGGGCAAAAATACAAAATATTCCTACGATTTGAGTTTTTCCTCCGCACAGGAAATTTTCGGAAAAATTTATTGAATAAATAATCAGAAAAAAAACCTGTGATTTTGGTAGTTTTCAAAAATATTTTTAGATTTTGATAAATAACCCCCTAAATGTGGTCATACATGGGCCAAATGGATGAAGACGGTACAAGGGTCTGCACACAGTATGGCAGCACTTCTATCATTTGGGCAAACAGCCAAACTAACAGAACAGCACAATGTGTAAATCTTCAAATTGCTCATCTGTCTATGAGCCATGCACACGGGCCGACATGGTGAACAGGTAGATACAAATCTGTCCAATCATGGAAATGACCAACATCCAACGATGGACCAATGATTCAAGAATTATGCAATTATGGTACCGATAAATAAAAGTGAAATTGCATTAATCTGATGTATGGAAGTGCCGCCCCACTGTGCACTCAGAAACGTTTGTTAAAGGAGAAGGAAAACCCCCTGGGCGCAAAACCCCTCCCGTGTTGCCCCGCCTCCCCCCTGGGCAAATGCCCCTAACTTGTTACTCACCCCTCTGCGCAGGTCCTGTCCACGGAGTTCACAGTCGCCATCTTCTCCCATGCGTGTCTTTTTCCTGCTTTGACCGGCGTCTTCTGGCGCATGCACAGTAGGAACATTTACAGGTACAGATCTACTGCGCATGCGCCGAATGTCACAAAGTGAAATCGGAAAACTTTGTGACATTCTGCGCATGTGCAGTAGATCCGTACCTGTAAATGTTCCTACTGTGCATGCGCCAGTTGACGCCGGTCAAAGCAGGAAGAAGACGCGCATGGGAGAAGATGGCGACTGAACTCCGTGGACAGGACCTGCGCAGAGGTGCGAGTAACAAGTTAGGGGCATTTGTCCAGGGGGACAGGTAGTCCAGGGGGACAGGTAGGCCAGGGGGGAGGGAGGGGCAACACAGGGGAGGGGTTTTGCGCTCAGGGGGTTTCCTTCTCCTTTAAAGCAGAACTAAACCCTAAGTTAAAAAAAACCCTACCCTACATAGACCCCCTCCTTCCTGCTAAGTGTTAGTGCAAATGCCCCTAAGTCTTTACTTACCCCTCTGTGCAGATTCTGTCCAGCGGAGTTCACGGGCACCATCTTCAGCCACTTCGGAAATCTTTGAAATGAGACCAGCAATTGGTCTCCCGCCGGTCTCATTCCGAAGATTACCGAAGAGAAAAAGATGGTTGGCGTATACTCCGCTGGACAGGATCTGCACGGTGGGGTAAGTAAACACTTGGGGACATTTGCCTGGGGGAGGCAGCTAGGCTGGGGGGGGGGGTCTATGTAGGGTAGGGTTTATTTTATTTTTTAATTTTTTTTAACTTTAAAGTTTGTTTCTCCTATAATGAAGAATTCAGCTCTTTAAGAAAAACTGTACCCCCTACCTCCCAGCCATGCTGCCTCCTCCAAGGGAAATGCCCCATACTTTACTTACCCCTCGGCGCAGATTCTGGCATCGGAATTCCACACAGCCATCTTCCGGGTCTTCGTGTCTTCTTCCAGCGCTTCAGCAATTTTTGAGAGTTGTCGCAAACTGGCAAATTGCTCCAACTGCACATGCAACAACATGCCGATCTCCCACTCAGCTTGCCGAATACCCGGGAAAATGGCTGCGTGGAACTCCGATGCCTAAATCTGCGCCGATGGGTAAGTATAAAGTATGGGGCATTTCCCCGGGGAGGAGGGTACAGGGTTTTTTCTTAAAGGATTGAATTCTGCTTTAAGGTCACATGGCTGGAATAGTAACAGTAATGAAAACCACCAGGATTTGTTTCTGAAGAAAATGTTCAGATTTTTAGCTTAGTGCCCTTTTTGTATTCCAACATCTGTCTAGGCCAAAGCGACACTAACAAGGTTACTAATAAGACACTAATAAGAATAATGACACATTTGGAGGCCCATTTATCAAAGGTCAAATTTCAAATTCATTTTAACTATTAATTCGAATATACTCACAATTCGACTGGGAGGTCATGTTTAAAAAAATTAAACGTTTGAATAGTGAAACTCGAAAATTCGAATTTACGATTTGACCCTTGTTAAATCTGTCCCTTAATATAAGAGTCTCAAGAAGACCAACCCTGTAGCTCAGATATAACACTGGCTCATATGTAAAAGTGGGCCTCGCCATACACGGCTTTACCTCCCACAGTCCTTGAACCTCTGCCCCATAAAACTGCACAGCTTATAGTACATGGGAACAAGTTAGATAAAATCAGGATAAATTTCCATGCATTTGGCTGAAAGTTGCTTATTGCTCACATGACATCTAGGATCTGTATTACATTTGAAAGAATCCAAACCCTACATAGATGTTATTTAGCCAAATCCCCAACCAAAAATTTTTTATTACAGTTATGCCCCCCCCCCCCCCCCGATATCCAGGATGTTCTGGACCTGGGGCTTTCCTGATAATTTAGCTCTTCATACCTTAAGTCTACTAGAAAATCATGTAAACATTAAATACACCCAATAGGCTGGTTTTGCTTCCAATAAGGATTAATTATATCTTAGTTTGGATCAAGAAGAAGGTACCTTTTATTGTTAGAGAGAAAAAGGAAATCATTTAAGAAAAAAAAAATATGTAAAAAAAAAAATTATATTTGGATAAAATGGCATCTATGGGAGACTGCCTGTTTTTCAGAGCTTTCTGGATAACAGATCTCATACCTGTACTACTAACTATAGTACTAGATTTCCCAGTTGCAAGATTCCCACACAGTATGATAGACCGTGACAAGTCACCAAGAGAATTCCTTCAGGGTCACAGAAGGCAATACCTATGCTGGCACAGTTTTAGGAGTTATTTACTAAAATGTGAATTAATCTCAGTTTTTTATGAAAACAAAGTTGACCAAACTCCCACAAATTGAACTCTTATCAATAATCTTTCTTGAAAAAATTGAAGCGACAAAAACATTGCGACAAAATTGAGCGTCAATTTGTATCTTACGATTGATGCTCTGAAAACTCGACTTTTACGGATTAGCCAACCCAGTTCACGATGTCAAGTAAAAACAACTTCAGGGACATCTGCCATTGACTTCTACATGGCCTCGACAGGAGATGGTGTCATTGCTTATTCAGATTTTTATCAGCTTTAGGGTATTATAAATCTCGAAGAATTCCAGTTGCCTTGTGAGACAACTTTGGGCGACTTCGGAAAACAAAGTGCTGCGAGTGCCATCCCACTGGCAATTTTTCATATTTTTCTATATATATTATAGCCGGCAGGAAGGCAGTTCATGGAGATTGTCGCCCCCGAAGAAAAGGTGATTTGTCGCTGGGGAAACTAATCTCCCCGAATCTGCCCGTGTGTCCTTACCCTAAATAGTGGATAACAGATAACCATTACGTTCTACGGACCTTATCCACTATCTGCTGTGTAACCCAAACACTATTTTTTGTGCCTGAAGGTAATAACTGAACAAAGAGAAAGCTGGTGGACACCAGATATTGGGCCCACTAAGGCTTACAGTAAAAATAGCAATTCCCAATATACTGACAGACACGATCATCTTGAACAAAATGAACAAGAAAAATGCCAAAAATCACTTGATAACCCTCGCCACTGAGGTCACTAAGGATCAGACATAAAACTACGGCACAGTCGCTTTGTTTTATTGAAATTTCTGTGAAAAGGGAGGGGAAAAAATAATCACCAGTGCCAGGGGGTTTACAGGATTTCCATTGATATCAACAGTGGAAAATTTGTGGTGTTGAGGGCTACAACAAATTGATAGGCTAACAAAATCAAGCCTAATTTAATTTTGAGCTTTGCCAGTCCATTTAAAAGGCATTATTGCCCTCTAGGACATTCAAAAAGAAAAAAGTGAGTGATTCAGAGGCCTTTCGTGAAACTAACTTTTCTAACAATAACCCCCTACCCCAAAAAAAAAAAAAAAAAAAAAAAAAAAGTACTATTCTTTTAATAAATTGAGATCATAAAGAAACATGTACAGAACCCTTGGCCAATCCTGGGGGGCATACAAGTAGCCACATCTGGCTTGCATGCCTCTACTCACACAACCCTTTAAAGGAATATTTCAGCTTTGCATTAGCTTTAAGTATGATGTAGAGTGATATTCTGAGACAATTTGCAATTGGTTTTCATTTTTTATTACTTGTGGTTTTGGAGTTATTTAGCTGCTCTCCAGTTTGCAATGTCAGGTTGCTAGGGTCCATATTCCCCTAGCAACCATGTTTTATTTGAATAAGAGAACCTGAATAGAAAGAGGAGTAATAAAAAGTATCAATGACAATAAATGTGTAGCCTTACAGCGCATAAGTTTTAGATGGGGTCAGTGATGCCCCTTTTGAAAACTGGAAAGAGTCCAATGAAAAATAATTTTAAAAAAACTATAAAAAATAAATAATGAAGACCAATTGAAAAGTTGCTTAGAATTTGCTATTTTATAAACCATACTAAAAGTTAAGTTAAAGGGATACTGTCATAGGAAAAAAAAATTCAAAATGAATCAGTTAATAGAGCTGCTCCAGCAGAATTCTGCACTGAAATCCATTTCTCAAAAGAGCAAACAGATTTTTTTATATTCAATTTTGAAATCTGACATGGGGCTAGACATATTGTCAATTTCCCAGCTGCCCCAAGTCATATCATAAACTTCAATCACTCTTTACTGCTGTACTGCAAGTTTGAGTGATATCTCTCCCTCCCCCCAGCAGCCAAACAAAAGAACAATGGGAAGGTAACCAGATAACAGCTCCCTAACACAAGATAACAGCTGCCTGGTAGATACAAGAACAACACTCAATATGTCTAGCCCCCATGTCAAATTTCAAAATTGAATATAAAAAAAATCTGTTTGCTCTTTTGAGAAATGGATTTCAGTGTAGAATTATGCGTTTAAAAAAAAAAAAATCATGTTTTCTGATGACAAGATCCCTTTAAAGGTAAACCTTTAACAGAGGTTCTCAAACCATAGCCATCTCCAACAGTGCACTTTCTGCATATCAGCAAGGAGATTGGTAATAGAAATACACCCACTTCTGCTTCTCTGCGGCTATCCACAAAAACATTAACTGTTGGTTAATTTTAAAGAAAGAAAATTATGCAAAATAAACTTACACGCCCTATGACATATCACTATAACATGGAATTAAAGAGATATTTTAGATACCGCTTATAAACTAGTAAAACAAATGTATACTCACATTGCAACTAAAGCTCACACTCATGCAGAAAAAGCTCCCTGAATAGACTATAATCCTAATGTGAATTAGAGAACATTTCTAGAAAGAGAACATCAAATTAAACGGTCACTGGAAACATGGTTTAAAAAACCCCAAAAAACATAACATTTTAAAAAGCGGCAGCATATTCCAGGGCCATGTACAATGGAAGAATGTATATTTCATATATAATTTACATGCAAATCCTGACCAATACACAAGGCATGGTCTGTTTATTAGAGCTTACAATCTAAAGTCTCTTTCACAGTATGGCTGCAACCTATTGCAGCTAAATACCCTCAAAAAGCTAAATATTCTGAAACAGAAACATTAACCACTTTATATGTGTAAATAAACAGTAAAGGAAGAAAATCAGACTGCTCTGGGAAATCTGCTACATAGCTTAGATTGGAGAGTATCAGCTTGCACACCATGTAACGGAAATGGGATAGGTGATGTTTAGCAAATAACAGTCAAGTTTATTCTAGATGCAATAGGCATTGTAGGGAAAGGGGTTAAAATAAAAGCCACTGTCCAAAGTACAGGCATTTCTGTCAGAATTTTGACTGGGTCTTATGAATTGTGCCCACAGATGTATTTATGCCAATATTTCTCTTAAACAGTCAAGAAAAGAGCTTAGATCCTATATATATATATATATATATATATATATATATATATATATATATATATATATATATATATATATATATATATATATATATATATATATTATATATATATATATATATATAATTATAACTAGATGACCTGTGTATCCTGATTACTTTTGGAGTGCCGTCACCTATGGGACATATATATATATATATATATATATATATATATATATATATATATATATATATATATATATATATATATATATATATATATATATATATATATATATATATATATATATATATATATATATATATATATATATATATATATAATCTCCATATAATCTCCATAATCTCTATATATATATCTCCAAAGGGTTAAAGCAACATTTCAGCAGCTTAACGACCCGTTTATTAGGGGTTTAACTGTATTTTAGATGTAGCATCTACAACACACTTTTATAGATGCAGCATCTAAAACACACAATATTACAGATGCAGCATCTAAAACACACAATATTACAGATGCAGCATCTAAAACACACACACTAATATTACAGATGCAGCATCTAAAACACACACACACTATTATAGATGCAGCATCTAAAACACACACACACACACAATAATATTACAAAAAATTAAACAGGACACTGGAACTTACAGGTTAATTCAGCTTGTCAGGAATTGCTTTCTGAAGCCCCGAGACAATAGCCTTTAACAGTTTCAGTTGTTGTGGACGCCCAAGATATCTGAAATTTAGGGGACACGAGTAAATAACTAAAATACACAATAATTTTAAACACAAGTTTACAAGACAGATAAGCATAATGGATACACACCCATGCTCTGTGTTAGCCTGAGCTTTATGAAGTGCACAGCTTAAGCCCTTTAACCACAACAGTAAGCTTTGACCCCACCCCCCTCCATCACCAAAACCTGCTTTATATATTTAAAGGTCAAAGCCTGTAATAAAAGTGCCATGTATTATAGCATGAAGACACTGGGCAGACTTCCGAGACCTGGATTCAGGGCTGATCCATGAACATGGGTGTAGGTCATCATGCTGACCTCTCATTTTGTCTTGATGCGCTGGACTTTTCAAAAAGTAACTTTTTTCCTCCTACACGAACACATTTGATTGGAAACACCTGGGATGTCATATTATAAGCACCCCTCCCATTATATAAATTACATTTTACAAATTTACCTAATTTCTCTTCCAGTCAAAAATGGAAAAATATAAAATGTCAATCTTTAAAAAGTTAAAAATGAACACATCTGAAAAAGTATATTTATGAAACTATCGTATGTGTGCACAGAGAAAAACAAAAAATGTATATTTTTCAAAATTATTAGTAACAAATTACAAATAAGTATTACAAACAAATGTTAAAGGGGTGCTCTTTTAGCATGTTATAGAAAGGCCCATTCTAATCAACTTTTCAATATAGTTTAATTATTTGCCTTCTTCTACTAACTCTTTCTAGTTTTCAAATGGGGGTCACTGACCCCATCTAAAAAACAAATGCTCTGTAATGTACATTTGTATTTGTCATTTCTATTCAGGCCCGCTCTTATTCATAGGACAGTCTCCTATTCAAATCAGTGCATGGTTGCTATGATACTTTGCACCCTAGCAACCAGACTGATGAAACTGTAAACGGGAGAGCTGCTGAATATAATGCTAAATAACTCAAACCACAAATAATAAAAAATGAAAAACTGCAATTTTTCTCAGAAAATCACCACTACATCATAAGAAAAGTAAACCACTTGAATTCGCATTTTTCCCCCAATTGTTCACCACTACAGAGAAGGAGCTTATATCAAAATGGGCAGATGGAAAATCCAGCCATGGACATTCATTTTAAGTTAAACTAGCCAGCTGGTTAAATAAATATTAACCACAATGACCTCTGGTATACTGTTAAAGAAAAAAAAACCCCAAGATGCATACATGCATAGTATTTCATACAGGCCCAAATCATTCTTATGGCTGCCCTTCCACCTTTAAACAAGGTCAGTTGTGCAAACAAGAAAAGGTGCTACAGAATTTTATGACAATGCATTATAGGCCTCACTGGCATCAAATGGGTTAAATCACATAAAATAACACTGAAGAAGATCTTAAGCCTTTATACAACTGACCAGTTCCAAAGTCAAACAAAAAAAATACTATAAGCGTCAAATTAACTGGACATACGGATTAAAACATCATGCATTTAGCACAATTACCATGTGATTTACTACTGCAGCAGCATCACTTAGCACTGATTAATATCAACAATACGAGGAAATAGAAATCATACTTCCAAGTGTTTAAAAAAAAAATTTTTTTTAATGCATTAATGGCTAATGATGTCATATGCTGACAAATTCAGAGTACTCTGACGCAAAATCTTGATCTAGGTATGGGATCTGTTATCCGGAAACCCGTAATACTGAAAGCTCCGAATTATGGAAAGGTTGCCTCCCATAGACTCCATTTTATCCAAATAATCCACATTTTTAGAAATGATTTCCTTTTTCTCTGTAATAATAAAGCAGTACCTTGTTCTTGATCCAAACTAAGATATAATTAATCCTTATTGGAGGCAAAATCAGTCTATTGGATTTATTTAATGTTTAAATGATTTTCTAGTAGATTTAAGGTATGAAGATCCAAATTACGGAAAGATCAGTTATTCAGAAAACCCCAGGTCCCAAGCATTCTGGATAATGGGTCCCATACCCGTGCTACAAAATGTACTTTGTTATGTAGTATTGTTATATTAAATATTCTCATGCGCATACAAAACAATTGTGCAATCTAAGTAGTACTAATAGAGAAGACTGGTGATTAATTTGGAACACCATACATGGTTTCATTTTGTATACAACATATGATCTAGGTATTCTGCAGCTCCATCCATTTCCTCCAGCTTGCTCTTTCAGGACACACGCAAAAAAAAAAAATCACAACTTGAACTTGGCAGCGAGCAGATGGATCACAAGTGAAACGGACCAGTCTTATTCTTTGCTATAGGATTTGCAGGGCACACGTACAGGTCGGAGGGAGGGCGGTGTTACAATTTATAATATTAACGTGGCACTGGTTTTTCCGTTACCGAAAGGTGCTTGGAGAGCGAAGGTATTCCCATCAATATTTGTGCTAAATAAAAAGGTTTTTTTTTTTTACACAGTGGCAACCGCCGAGCCGATGAGAAGATCTAAGCTTAACCACACCCATCAAAACACACAACAGGCTCCTCGCAGCAGTCAGCACCGTGCCACATAGAACAAGTTTAGTGAGGTTCAAAAGTTCTATCTAGCGTGTGTCCTACAATAACCAACATGATCACATACTGGAATCCACATGCAGAGGTGGGACAATCTGAAAGGTACATTCAATAGTCAGTGCACCTGCACCGATTTATGAACAAGCTCAACTACCAGCCAAATAACCCTTCTGCTGTACAAAACAGTCACAGATGAAATTATTTCTAAACACACAATATATATTTTATATGTTCATAACATACAGCATGGTACAATGTGCATTCACAACCACTGACGCCAAAAAAAAAGTACAAAAAAAATGAAGTCATAAAAGAAACCTGTAGCCGGATGATCAGAGCACATTACATGAGCCAAAAGGCACAAGCTGACTCCACGTACATCATGCAGGAAAACGAACACTACAACGGTTTCTGCAGTCTGAACCAGTAGTGTCCCAGCAAAAGAGATTTTCAAAAAAAAATCTCTCTTTAAAGGCAAGTTTGGCCATTTTACACCTCCAAACCATTAAAAGCTGACAATTCTATGACCAAAAGGGGGGTGAAAGTTTTTCTGCAATGTTAAATTCAAACTTTATGAAAAGTGTCCTTAGCTCTTACGTAGTGTAAAGCTAAAGATTTAACACAACCTTTGCTAAAAAAATAAATAAAAAAATCATCATTTACGAGGAAGGCTACATGTCTGAGAAGAACACAGACAGCTTCATTTGGGTCACAAAACAAAAGTATTACAAAGGAACCTCAATTTGACATCCCCTGATTTTAAGTTTTCCCTCATTTTACATTGTTGTTTTGTGGTCCCACCTATAAATTATAAGTATTACAGTGAAACCTCAATAACACATCTCTCTGATTTTAAATTTTCCTGGATTTTACAACATTTTTTTCTGGTCCCCTGAAAAATTTAAAATGGGGGTTCTACTGTATCCATAGACAAGCAACTGTACATAATGCAACATTCAACCTGTGAGCCATGGCTCGTGGTCTTTGGAAGAAAATCTTATAAAAAGGTGAATTTTTTTATTGTTAAAAAAAAAAAAAAAAAAAACAGGATTACAGCTAAATGATCAAAACAGTTGCCATGTACATAACCAGTGTATAATAAGTTATAACATTATCTGCTAAAGCAGTCCCATTAACCCCCCCACACACAAAAAAAAAGAAACTTTTTATAGCAAATTTATAGAAAATAGTGCAAAACAAGTGCTAACGTTTATACATAGGAAATGTACGTTTATTTTAATTCAAGCAGAAGTGGGAGGGGGAACCACATAATATTGAAGCAGATGACTTAATACAAAACATGTCCATTCCAGACTAGAATAAAAAAATCGTATGTATAAAACAAGATGGCCTGCATCATAAATATAGCACTAATGTGCAGAAGAGCAAACAATCACCCAGATCATGTAAGATAAGAGGAGGAATGAGATTATATACACGGATCTATATATTATACACAGCTGAGAGGCAGGAGACTGCAGCTTCGGTGCTGAGACACGTATATATATATATATATATATATATATTTATATAGAGAATAAAGTAGTCCCTCTTGCAAATTATAAGGATATTATAAGTTACCCAGGAGTTTCATGACCATTTGGCCTCCTGTTTTTATACAGGACATGGAACTCCAATGTGAATTCCAATATCCTCTATTTTGCTACAGGGTTACTGTATTTATTAGAATTATAATAAAAGTTTCAGTGAGTCGTGTGACAGAAATGACATCACTTGATAACCGATGACATCACTACTCACCGTTTATAAGGATGTCATTTAGAAGATATTCATGGCCTTTGTGTATTGTGTAGTTCTAGGAAACAGAGATGTGCGTATCCAGAGTCACGCACGCTGTTAATAGACGTTCGAATGGATGAACTCATTGGAAGTTTAAGGAGGAGAAGGCACAATAGCTTGTTTAGAGGTTCTAAAGGGGACCATACCACTGAGCGATATGGGGGGGGGGGGGGTGACAGCCCGTTAAGCAGAAGAGGGGTGGGTGTGTGACAGGGAAAGGAGACCTTACATGTCAATAGGCTTCGCAGCTGGACGGGTCCTTCGTGGCGCAGGTGACAGACTTGAAGGCGCAAAAAAGCGCGATGAATCCGTCAGATAACGTAGAATAAAAATCCAGACCTGGACGTTCCATTATGTTCCACAGGGGGGTATCCCCTCCTCTCCGCGGTCTCCCGTTGGTTCCTGAAGGTGACAGTAGCCCCCTTCTCCCCTCCTCTCTTGGATGTTAATGACAGATCCCACCCACCATCCAACTCCCACATCCCCCGGTCCCGCTCAAACTGACAAATTCAAAAAATAGGAACCCGGGGACCCCGCCAACACCCCAATAACCACTCGGGGGGCTTCCCCTGATTTTTTAATATTTTTTCCCGATTTTTCCTGCACTCCTCGGCAGGTGTAGGATGCCCAACGCGTCACTCCCACCCCCTCAAGTGCACGGAGCAGATACAAAGCCTCCCTCCACCGCCCCTTACACAGACACAAGCTTTCTGACTAATCCGCACAACTTGCGCAGTTCTTTCCCTTCCTTACCTGCTTGTGCTGCTCCGCTGACAGCGATCACTGTGCGTTGTTTTTTGAGGTTCTCACCTTCCACTCCCCGCTCCTCACCACTCCCCTCGTCCCCCACCCTCTCGGGAGACACAGACATCCCAGCCTCACCGTCTATAGTCCCACTCATACCCGCCTCAGCTCCCTGCCAAATTGTACGGTCGAGTCATGACTCGAAAATGGCGCCGAAAGCGCAGAGCTCCTCATTCAAATTCGTTAGAACCAACCCCGCCAGCCCCAGGGCATGCCGGGATAAGCTCCGGCTGTCAAGGAAACCACGCCTTCAACCGCCCACTGAGCCACACCCCCTCTCACTCGCTAGCCGAGTAACTGTGTAGCCCAGTACCCCAGCTTTGCAGCACCATGGCAAGTGTACCCCTGTGCTTATGTTCCCTTCTGCACACTTCTGCACACAGAAGGATAAATAAAATAAACTCAGCGCATCTTCTGAAGTAATCGTGCGCACAGGAGAAAGCTGGGCCTCTCACAGAGGTGCGACATAAAATCGCACGAATACCACAGCGAAACGATTGAAATAGCTAATAATAAACAGAACTATATGAAGAGTTTGTGGGTACAGTGTGTGTGTGTTTGCTCCTCACAACTTGCTGTCCAACATCTGATGCACTTATTCGTCCGGCGCAGGCCAGCGCCAGTTTCATGTACAAATACAATACTCCACAAAATGCGTCAGGATAAGCGCAGCGGCAAGTTTATATAGTCCACCCCAGCGCACACGTGACCCCCGTGGCACCTAATTCACTTATAATGGCGCCTAGAGCAGATGGAGGATAAATACACTGCCAAGTCCGTGTTTACTACCCCCCTGAACACACAACAATATACAGTGTTTCTCTCATGTATAATAATAACAACCCCAAAACACAGTATAAATACAACACGATTTTGTTTATAGTATCTCAAAGAACAGTAATGCAGTCTGAGCTCTATGTACAAGGCTACTGCCACACTGGGCTCTCAGTCTGCCCAAACACAGGCCCAGAATTCGCCCCTACACTGTCCAGTCACTGCTTTTCTGCATCTACATCTGGAGCCACTGTGTTGGCCTGGGCGCAGGAACACAAACCACATTTCGCCCCAAAAAAAATTGTGTGCCTGCACCCAGGCCAAGCTTTTTATACCACGATCAAGGTTGCCAGGTCTAATTTTCAAAACTAGCCAAAATCAGCTACAAAGTCAGCCCAAAACTAGCCAAGAGGCACTTCCAAAAGTAGCCCAAAAATAGCACATGTGCTGTGAAAAAATAAATAAATATGTGAGAAAATACGCCTTTTTCAAATTTTCACTGATTTGCTAATTTTTCCATGAGGTGGGGCAGATTCGCCCGTCACTAGGAGTGTAACTACAGAGGGGCCCAGGAGGTATAGGGCCCCATAAGGCCCTAATACATATACAAATTAAATAGTGGTAAAACAGGTCAACCTCTAGACATTTTGGTGGCAGGCAGACTTTTGTCCCAAAATTGTCTGAAATTGAAAAAAGTCACCAGAAAACACGATAATGCTTAAGAGTGATGGGAGACTGGGGTGCAGAGCCTATAATCTGGTAACTACTGACTTCTACACAAGTCAGTCCCATTGCATGCTGGGTATTGTAGTCTTACCTTAAACTTGTCAGTCTGCAAATTGTTAAACAAAAACTACATTACCCAACATGCATTGGGAGACACAGGCTTGGCACATTAGGGCAAAAAAAAAAAGTAGCCCAAATCCATACCTTGGCTAGTTTGTACTTTCAAAACACACCTGGGCTTTAAATTAATAGCCCAATTTGCCTGGAACCCCGCCAACCTGGCAACCCTGACCAGGATACAAAATGACCATCTAGACCAGTGATCCCCAACCAGTAGCTCAGGAGCAACATGTTGCTCACCAAAATCTTGGCTGTTGCTCCCAGTGGCCTCAAAGCAAGTGCTATTTTTTTTAATTCCTTGCTTGAAGGCAAGATTTAGCTTCATAAAAACTATTTTTCCAGCCAAACAGAGGATGATGTAGTCTGCCAGTCCACATAGGGGCTACTAATAGCCAATCACAGCCCATATTTTGCACCACTCAGGAAGGTTATGCATGCTTGTGTTGCTCTCCAACTTTCTTTTCATTTGAATGTGGCTCGCGGCTACAAAAGGTTGGGGACCCCTGATCTAGACTATAGAGGTCAAGTGTGCATAAAATTTTACATTTTTGGAAAAATGGCAGCAACAAGATTAAATAGTTGAGCTTTAGAATTTTATAACCAAGCCCACCATTTTGTGGGGAGGCCACAAAGGCCCAGGCCTAGGGAGGCAAAAATCCAGGGGCGGCATGCCACCCAGACCCAGTCACATTCTAAGGGGGATTGGGGACCAGCAGCGCTCCAATGCACGAAGGTGGGCGGGTGCTAGGACCATGAAGCCTAGGGGGCCAAAGAGGGAAATCCGGGCCTGGGGGCTGCTGTAAGATGCCATAGACCATTACTATTTTGTGGGCTGCTAGGAGCCTCTGTGTACTTGTGCCAGGGCCTATTTTAAATACCAATCCACACCTGACCAAGCCCAAGCCTTAAGAAGAAGATCATAAATGTGATCATCTGCTCGTCTAGCGAGGTCACCAAACAAGCAAATCTTTCTTAGATAAGACCACCATGTGGTGGCAATTTCAGACTCATCCAATCGTTTGGCCCTCAGGCCAGCTATCGATCATTATTGCAGCATGTAAACACCCCTCTCTGCCTCTCACTGACTACCATAAAATGCTGTTTACTGTGCAGTTTTATTATTTTATTTTTGAGCATTGGGGCACAATTATAAAGTAATGCAATTCTCTTCACTGTTTTTGTTACACTGCCAGTTGCCTTGTCTGTAAAAAAAAACAAAAAACAACACACTTTAGAAGCAGCTGTAAAGCCTTACAAAGTTCACTGAAGTTAAACATTTTAGTGTGTGGGGTACCTCCTAAATTATTGGACTACAAGGTCCCAAATCATGTATTGGCTCCTTGCAGCAGGGGTGGAATAATGAGTATTCAAAATACAATTATCTGCACCTGTATGCCATTAAACTTGCAGTTTTTCTTCACCATTCCAGTAAACATATCCCACAGCACCAAATAACTTGCAAGCATACAGATTTCATACAAAAAGTAATAGGTACAGGAGTTAAAAAAGGCCCTGCTTAACAGAGCTTACTCCAGGATAATGGAGTTTGAAACACAAGGTGCAGGCAGTGCAGTATTTAGGTCCAACACCCCCCCCAGCTGAATCTTGGCCGAATCCCGAAACGAATCCTGGATTAGGTGCATCTCTAATTTTAATATGGCCCTAGTTGTGAGGGATGGACAAGACCATGAGTCAGTAGCATAAGAGAAGCAACAGTCATCGCTGCATTTACTAGGTAGTAGTGGCTTATAGTATATAATGAATGAATACTTGGCTAGACTAGGAAAAGCTTCTTTAAAGAAAGGTGTTTAAAAATACCATTTATAGGAAGAAAGATTAGAACAGAATCAGATGAAAATAGAAGGGAATTCCAGGGAAGAGTCGCAGTGACTATATGCAGAGGTATTGAGGAGCAGATTCAAACAAAGTTATAAATCTAAAATTATAACTTTTTTTTTTTTAAGTCTTCAGTGCCTCTTTAAAACTACCACTTTGTGCAAATCACAGGCTTAATAGTTAAATGGCACAACCACAGGGATATTTATATTCAAAGACTTACGGTTTCTGCTGGCTATATTCTGTTTTAAAACAGCTCTATCCTCTTTGATTTCAGGGGAGTCCAGCATTGCTGTTGGACAAGTTTATCCCTTTTCTATAGACACTTATCTTCATCTGGGACCAATCTCACATTTGGCCAAGCCTCACCCTTCCTTTAAACATATGTACTGCACTGCTGCCTACTCATATCCTGTGTTTCACCCTTTTGTGCTTGGTTCTCACCAACACTGCGATAAAGATTTTATTTTTAGTCTTTTGTCAAATTAATTTCCCCAACTTTACAGTGGTAACAGATATGGTTGCTGCTTTGTTTTTCTAGTACAGGTATGGGATCAGTTATCCTGAAACCGGTTATCCAGAGAGCTCCAAATTACACAAAGGTTGTTGCTCATAGACTCCATTGTTTCCAAATAATTCACATTTTTAAAAATGATTTACTTTTTCTCTGTAATAATAAAACAGTACCTTGCACTTGATCCAAACTAAGATATAATTAATCCTTATTGGAAGCAAAACCAGCCTATTGGGGTTATTTAATATTTACATTATTTTCTAGTTGACATATGGTATGAAAATCCAAATTAGGGAAAGATCTATTATGCAGAAAACCCCAGGTTCCGAGCATTCTGGATAACAGGTCCCATAACTGTAATGTAATAACTCACTGCCCTGGTGGTCCAGCGGTGCGGACGGCCGCCACACCGCTCCTCTTCAGTATGCGCCGGTTACTAGGGCCTGCACGGCGCGCCTCTTCTGTATTTATTGGCGCTGGCGTGAGAACACCAGCGTGCAATGGCGCGAAAGTTAAATGTATTCAGGGCTGGATTTACATAGCGGACGCCCCTAGGCCCACTGCCATTTGTCGCCCCTGTCCCCTCCCCTTTATTTGTGCAAATTTTCATGGAGATTGTATCTCCTGTGCATCCCCAGTGTTTTTGAACCAATGTGGGTGTGGTTGGGCAGCATGCCGCCCCCCTAAAATCCTGCCGCCCTAGGCCCGGGCCTAGGTGGCCTTTCCACGAATCCGGGCCTGAATGTATTTAAAGAGACATTTTAGATTTTTTTACTGCCCGTTATAGGATCATTTTTGGCGATTTCCTGGTGCTTCTGAACCTGTATTCTGTCTGATATCTGATACCTGTTGTGACCCCTGCCTGTTTTGACAATCCTGACCTTGCCTGGTAACTGACTCTTCTGTAGCCGCATCCCTTCTGATTGATCTCCTGGTTTGACCCATGCCTGTCTGATTCAGACAGTCTGAAACGTTGCCAAGTGTATCTGGGTCTGAGCCCATGTCTCAATAAAGGCATTTTAAGCAAAGAAATCCATGACTGGTGCTGTCAATATTTGAAAATTGTGAGTGAGCGGATACATGGTGGAAACAGTTGTACGTGCACCAGGCCCTAAGAATTGGGAGGCTACAGGGCTGACTAAGAAACCTATCCGCTTGTACTTTGCCTGCCCCAACCCGGCCTGATTTACTACTCTTTCTGCCTACGCCTTGTACTGTGACCTTCTGCCCAAAAAACTTTTGCTTTACCGTCGTGCCCCTTTGCTCGTCCAGAACCCTTCGCTTTGCGCCCATCTTAATAAGACCTGGCGGCATCCGATTAGCTGAGGGCTCCTTCCGAGGTGAAAGGAGGCTGTTAAAGGCAGAAGCAAGAGCCGAGAACAGGGTGCTTAGCATAGGTTCTGGATTTAGGGTGCCGACCGTGACATGTTTACATTATTCATGTACTGAGAAGAGCATATTGAATTGTTTACTAGGGTTATAGGCCTCTTCTATAAAGGATACAACATTTGTAGCTATATTTTAATGTGTGAAATTATTTAAGGCAATCAACCAAACAGATCAGTAATTTGCCCTGGCTGACAACCGTTTGCTACTGATCCATGACAACTATGGGTACTCATGGCACTTCCTACTGAAATGGCATACTGGAACGCTGCTGAATAAAAAGCTAAATAACTCAAAAACCACAAATCATAAAAAAAAGAATATCACTCTCTGTATCATACTAGCAGTTAATTTAAAGGTGAGCAACCCCTTTAAGGGTTCATTTACAACAGGGGGCAAGGTGCAAAGCACCATTCCCATAATGCACCTTGATACGGTTTTATTATAAAAAAAAAAAAATTTTAATTCTGTCTCCCATGCCATCACTAGAACCAGGCATATCTCCAGCCTTCTTACAATCCTAATAACTCTAGGAAGTGAAGGTGGGAAACATGAAGATTAATGCATCACACAGTGGTGCTCTTCTTGCTTATTTAGTTTCAAACCTCAGTCTTGTCTGCCTCACAAATCATTCTTTGAAAATCCGGTAACCTTAGCTCAACGGAACAGGACTAGAATGAAATCTGGGGATATCTGTGAAAAAAAGTATTAGATATAGGCCAAACCCATTTTTGGGCAAGTCACCAACAAACCATGCCCCAATTTCACATATGTCTGCATATATAATATTTGAGTATATTGTGAGTCGTCATTTAAAGCCAGTTGGGGGGGGGCATCATGGCAGTAGCTGAAGAAGAGGGGTTGGATAGGATCCAGGGCAACACTCTATATGTTGTTGCCCTAAAACAGTAATACTTAAAATTACAATTTATAGCATTTTCTCCTATTAGTAAAACAAAGAAAATATTTTAACTATGAATTAACTGCCCTGGTAAGCTGAAGTTTAGTCTACCGTAACTTGTAAGCTATGCACAAATACAAAAAAACAGGTGCAAATTAGCATTTGTATTTAAAAAAAATAAATCATCCCCAAGTTACAGACCACGCTATTTCCCCTCAATTGCGTTGGAATGGCGTCACTTCCAGAGCATGTAGTACCTGTAATATTTGTCACTGAATCAGGACCTGCAATATTAAATCTAGCTGATCCCAATGTTATCATTTGGGCATAATAGAAAGACCTCAACATCAATATTTAACCTGAGAATTAGCCACACATTTACATGCACTAAAGATTCATTTGCCAAATCTAAAAATGCTGCGTAGTGCTGGGATAGTATTTCTTTAATTTAGAATTCAAGAGTTACAATTCAGATTTAAAATCCAATTATCAACAAATTCTGAAACAGTTCTCTCATATAGAATTCCCACCAAGTTGGTAAAAAAAAAGTGATTGATGCTAAAATGAATAGGGATGACAAATATTTTTCTGTGACATGGTTTTTTA
Source organism: Xenopus laevis (assembly GCF_017654675.1). NCBI lineage: Eukaryota > Metazoa > Chordata > Amphibia > Anura > Pipidae > Xenopus > Xenopus laevis. The sequence goes on from NC_054373.1 coordinate 157,953,249, forward strand.
TTTTGGAAAGCAATCTTAAAAAAAAACTCGAAATATGATATATATATATATATATATATATATATATAAAAAAAATGTGTTTTGTTTGAAAATAAACACTATTATTTCACTACAGAACAGTGTGTGCTGATCCTGCATAAGAAAATATATATATATATATATATATATATATATATATATATATATATATATATATATATATATATATAAAAATGTATTTCTTATTTTTTTTCAATTTCCACATTTTAATGCAAAATTTCTAGTCATCTTTTGTAGCAGTCACAGTTTAAAGTCATTTGGGGTAAATGCTTTGTACACTGCCGGGCCATTATTCCAGGCAGATTTGCTTCAGTTGTTAAGGTGAATTGGGTGGCTCAATGGTCAGATTGCCCCAACAACGCAACAAATTTCCACTGGCTCTTTCTTACTTTCAGCAACTACCTTCACAACAACCATACAATAACCATGTAAACACTTACTTCATTTGAGGTTTGTGAGTGTAGGCCCCATAAATTGGCCTCCAAGGGCTCACAAGGGATTCTTAAGGTGGCCATACACGGATAGATCCGCTCGTTTGGCGATGTCGCCAAACGAGCGGATCTCCCTCCGATATGCCCACCTTGAGGTGGGCAATATCGGGCTGATCCGATCGTGGGCCCTAGGGCCCAACGATCGGATCCTAGCGTTCGCCAAACGGGCGGTCGGATCGCGGGACCGCATCAACGAACAGATGCGGCCGCGATCCGACGGGATTTTTAACCCCATCCGATCGAGATCTGGCCGACTTTCGGCCAGATCTCGATCGGGGAAGCCCGTCGGGGGCCCCCATACACGGGGCAATAAGCTGCCGACTTGGTCTGTCGGCAGCTTTTATCGGCCCGTGTATGGCCACCTTTAGTATGATACGTGGGTACCTCACTATTTAGGTAAAGCAACAGACTGAATTGTATTGGGATCAGAGCCTTGAATGACTACTTATAGTGAAGAAGCCCCCATTAAAACATAAAAACCTACACTCATACCATGTTCATGCTTAATGTGGACCCCCGAGTCCATAATCTTTGTCTGGCCATCACATAATCTAACACTATCTGGTTAATCTCTGTACTGGTGTAGATTTCGCATTGGTGAAAAACTTGTCCAACAACTATAACTATATAGGCCTGTGAACAACTGAAAAAAAAAATTCTGGAAAGTGTTCGGCCAGAGCAGCATCCCTGGTTTATATATTTTCCAAGCCTTTTCATTTTCAGACTCCTATTTGCCTTCTGCAGTGCCAGCCATTTAAAAGGACAAGCAACATCATTTTTAAAAAATAAAATAAAATAAAAAATGTTTGTATATAACAGAAAAAAAACACCAAGACATATTTAACTTTAAAGTTGCCAAGTCTTTATTAAGAAATAACTTACCAAAACGCCGCTTGCGCTCCTCTTCAGAAAAGCCGTGAGGGCGACGATCCATCATGTGGCACTCGATTTCTCCCCCCCTGGCTATCTCCTATAGAAGGCAGGGAGGAGAAATCAAGCTCCGCGTGATGGATCGTTGCCCTGTCGCCTTTTCCGAAGAGGAGCACAAGCGTACTTTGCAATTTTAAAGTTAAATATGTCTTGGGGTTTTTTTTTCGTTGTATACAAATTAAATTAGTTAAAAAAATGTTTTTTTTTTTAGATGTTTTGGTCCTTTAAGGCCAATACCTGTATTCCATCAAAACTAGAGTATGACATTTCAAAAAAAGCATCATAAATATTTACATACATATATATTTCGTATATAATTCAAAATGCAACCTTAAATTTCCAAGCAATGCCAGGTACATCACCTAGCAGAATGCCTCATCCAATACGCATTAAGGAGAACTAAACCCTAAAAATGAATATGGCAAAAAATGCCATATTTTATACACTGAACTTATTGCACCAGCCTTCTAGCTTCAGCTTGTCAATAGCAGCAATGATCCAGGACTTCAAACATGTCACAGGGGGGTCACCATCTTGGAAAGTGTCTGACACTCACATGCTCAGTGGGCTCTGAGCAGCTGTTGAGAAGCTAAAGTTTAGGGGTCGTCACCAGTTATCAAGCAGAAAATGAGTTTGGCCTGTAATATAAGCTGATGCTACAGGGCTGATAATTAAATTCTAATGCTAATTGCACTGGTTTCTGTGCTGCCATGTAGTAATTATCTGTATTCATTACTAATCAGCCTTCAATTGTGACAGTTGTATTTTATGTGTACTGTAGATGTTGAGTAAGTCCCTAGACTCAGTAGGTGACAGCAGCACAGAGCATGTACAGTGAATCAGCAGAAAAGAAGATGGGGAGCTACTGGGGCATCTTTGGAGACACAGATCTTTACTGCTAAAGGGCTGTGGTTGCCTTGGGCTGGTACAGAAGCCCAAAACATAATTTATAACATTTCTAGCTTCTTTAGTTAAGCTTTACTTCTCCTTTAATCAATTTTCAGTGGTTTAATGTTATTTGTATATTATGAGGGCTATTTATCAAAGGTCGAATTTAAGAGTAATGTGATTTTTTTAAAAGTAAAAAATTAAAATGTCTAAAATTCTAAAAAAAAAAATTTAACGCGCAACTTTTTTTGGGGCGCCATTTTCGCAGGGAAACTTGGAAAAATTTGGTTAATCACTACTATTAACAGCTTCAAATAGTTAAAGGGACCTCTGCCTTTCACATCTACATGAACTCGGCAGGTTTTAGGTGGAGAATAGTCAAATTCTAATTTTTGAATGGTCTGACTGCAATAAAGCTCACATCTGAATAAGAGTTTGAATTCGAGCTGGAGAATTCAGAGCTCGAAATTGTGAGTTTTTACCAAAAATCACAATTCGAACCTTAGTAAATCTGCCCGTATATGTACATGCAATTGAAACCAGTATCTATCTGGCTATTTGCATTCTCAGCTCTACTGGTTCTGATTCTTGAATGAGTGCAGCAGAAGCCAGCTGATTAACAGACCTAGAGGAACACTGGTTTCTGCTACACTGAATAATAAACAAATAATGCTTAAATAGTGCATAATTAAAGTTAGAGACATAGAAATGCCCAAGTATATTTCAGCTAATAAAAGAACGAGTAATTGATTTCATTGTTGCCGTGAATTTTGTTCAGTTTCACTTTTTCTCCACAGAAATACTGCAATTCAGCTCAAGTAGCATTTTTTTAATGATATTTCCCCCCAACTACAGACCAAAATTCAATTAGCATACATTGCAGTATGGCTTGGGTTTATGCTTAGCCAGTGTAATTTGGTACTTTTAGTTACATTTCCAGTGGTAAAACTCAGAATACATTTTGACGAGGAGAATCAAGCTAGAGCGTTGCCAAAGATCCTCTCGTAAAGGTAACATTAAGGTAATCTCTCTTGGGGCCAAAGTGATGAGTGTTTAGAAGAGGCTCAATAAGTAAAGTACCAGTATTGCAGACATTTTAATAGACATGGTTATAAACGAACAGTGTAATACACATCATTAAGGAGATTGGGCAAAAAAGGTACAGGAGACATGATCCTGTAATGTATTTCACATGCATTATACTGTATCATAATATGAGCTGCACCCCTAGTCTAATAGTCACTTACCATTAGGTGTAGGGGTCATTGGCCCACCTTAAAGCGCAAATGTCAACATGCATTTCTATCTGTTCATATGTGTAACCCCTTGCTGGTTACTTTACTGTAGAAAGTACCTGGTTACTTTACTGTAGAAAGTACCAATTTATCAGATACTCCAGCCTCTGCCTCTTTAATGCATATTAAGCACAGTGGGCGACTGGTCTGTTAATGAAGGTGGCAGGGTGAAGAGTGGCAAATAAGATTTTATTAGTTATTCTGTAGAAAATAATTAAATACGTTTATTCCAAAATACAGGCATGGGATCAGTTAGACGGAAACCCATTATCCAAAAAGTTCAGAATTATGGAAAGTCGGTCTCTCGGAAACTACATTTTATATAATTATTAATTTTTTTTACAAATGATACCCTTTTTCTGTGTATTAATAAAACAGTACCTTGTACTTGGTCCAAACTAAGATATAATGAATCCTTATAGGAAGCAAAACCAGCCTATTGAGTTTATTTAATGTTTATATGATTTTCTAGTAGACTAAAAGTAACAACAAAAAATTAAAGTGTTTTAAAAAAATAAATATATATAACACAGTGTTGCCCTGCACTGGTAAAACTGCTGTATATGCTTCAGAAACTCTACTATTGTTTATATAAATAAGCTGCTGTGTAGCAATGGGGGCAGCCATTCAAAGGTGAAAAGGCTCAGGTTACACAGCAGATAAACTCTGTAGAATATAATGGTGTTATCTGTTATCCACTATTTAACCTGTACCATATAGCCTTTTTTCAATTTCCGCCAATGCTAAACAGCAGCTTGTTTGTATGAAATATAGAAGTGTTTCTGAAGAAAACAGATGTGTTTTACCAGTACATGATATTTTCATTACTTGAAAACACTTTAATTTTTTGGTGTTATTGTTCCTTTAAAAGGTGTAACTGTTTATGCATTACATTTTTTTAAAAAAATTTGAAAAAGGTGTGAATTATGGAAAGATCAGTTATCTAAACCCCAGGTCCTGAGCATTCTGAATAACAGGTGCCATACCTGTACTGCCATTTACCTTAACATTAATTGACTTGAGTGTTTTCTGTTTCAGCTGTTAACTTGCTCAGAGTGGTCATAGTTACAACCACCATGGTGCAACACTGCTGAAAAACCTTCTCCTGGTCTTTATGCAAAATCAGTATTGTAAAACATAAGAATTCACAGAGTCTCTATAGTCTGCCAATTAAATTTCCAGCTGCTGCATTTTTTCCCACTTCTGAGTGCTAGTTATTCCTACCCAGAGCCAGTGCCAAGCCCCTAGGCAACCTGGCTGGCCTTCCGCGTGCCTACGCAAACACGTAGTGACATCATACGGCGCTCCAAAACACATGGTTACCATCTTCAGTGGGGGGGAATGAGGTTCTGGAACAGGGCTCAGCAGGCTGAAGAGGTACGTGCCCAGGGTCAGACTGGGCCGGTGGAGCACCGGGAACAAACTCAGTGGACTTTGGCCCTTGTGGACAAACCTAAGTATATAGTGGATTCCGTCTGCACTTTGGGGCAGATTTAACAAAGGTCGAGGTGAATTTTCTAATTCAAAAAATTCAAATTTTAAGCTATTTTTTGTGTACTTCGACTAGGGAATTGTCCAAATTCGAATCTAATTAAAAAAAATTAGAAAATTAGAATATCAACATTTATGTACTGTCTTTAAAAATTAGATTTCGATCATTCGCCACCTAAAACCTGCTGTTTAAGCCTATGGGGGACCGCCTAGAACCTATTTGGAGTCAATTGGTGGACTTTGAAAAAGTTTTTTTTGGGACAAACGGCAGCAGGACTAGGGGCGCCTGCTATGTAAATCCAGCTCTGAAAAAGCTAGATAACCCAAAATAAAAATAGAAACAATAAAAAATAATTGCCCATTGTCTCCGATTATCACTCTCTACGTCATACTAAATGTTAACTCAAAGATGAACAACAAAAACAGCCTAATCCATGCTGTCTTTTTAGATGATGATTTCTTTTTTTATATTTTATTTAAATAGCATTTATGAGGCATGAGGAGAGATACAACATATCCAACAGTAACATAGGTTTCAGTTACTAACTGCTTAAAGGAAAACTATACCCCCCAAACAATGTAGGTCTCTATAAAAAGATATTTCCTAAAACAGCTCATATGTAAAATCCTGCTTCATGTAAATAAACCAATTTCATAATAATATACTTTTCTAGTAGTATGTGTCATTGGGTAATCCTAAATCTTGCAATCAATTTGGAGGAGGGCCCCCCCCCGATCAGTTCTAACTGCAATACAGCTCACCCAATGAAATATCGGCTGTGACCAACAACAGCCAAAGTGAGTTAAAGCTGTGAGTGTTACTATTGTCACAAGCTTCAGGTGGACCTCAAATGGTCATATACATTTCTGCATATTTCTAGATTGCTCTTGAATGCTCCCATGGCATGTTTTTTGTGGGACAGTCACGATTTTGACAGCTCAACCCGCAGGTGCACTTCGTTACATTTGTAACTATTTAAGATAAGCAAAGGACAATGGTAACTATTGCATCTTAAAGGACAAGGAAAGTTAAACTAAAGAAGTAAGCTAGAAATGTTGTACATTATGTTTTGGGCTTCTGTGCCAACTGCAGACAACCAAATCCCTTTAGAAGGGAAGATCTTTGTCTCCAAAGATGCCCCAGTAGCTCCCCATCTTCTTATGTGGTGATTCACTGCACATGCTCTGTGCTGCTGTCAGTTACTGAGCTTAGTGACCTACTCAAAATATACAGTACATATAGAATTTAAATGTCACAGTATAAGGCTGATTAGTAATTAATGTGGATAATTACTACACGGTAGTACAGAAACCAGCAGTGGCGTAACTACCAGGGGAGCAGGGGGTGCCATTGGGCCAGGGCCCGAACCCGCTCAGGGCCCCCCGGCAGCTTGCGCGCCACTCTGTTCTAAGGGAAATGCGGCCGTACAGAGGGGGCGGGGCCCGGCTGCACGTCCCGTGCCAGGGCCCGCCCCCCTCTAGTTACGTCTCTGGAAACCAGTGCAATTAGCATCAGCATTAAATAATCAGCCCTGTAGCATCAGCTTATATTACAGACCAATCTCATTTTCTGCTGGATAATTAGTGACGACCCCTAAGCTTAGCTTCTCAACAGCTGCTCAGAGCCCACTGAGCATGTGAGTGTCACAGACACTTTCCAAGATGGTGACCCCCTGTGACAAGTTTGAAGTCCTGGATCATTGCTGCTATTGACAAGCTGAAACTTTAGGCTGGTGCAACAATTTCAGTAAATAAAATGTGGCATTTTTAGCTATATTAATTTTTAGGCTTTAGTTCTCCTTTAACTTATTGTTTACTATCTACTAACAGCACTCTAGCATCATCTTATATTACAGACCAACCTCATTTTCTGCTTGATAATTAACAGCTTTGCTTAATAGCTGCTCAGAGGCCACTGAGCATGAGTGTCACAGACACTTTCCAAGATGGTGACCCCCTGTGACAAGTTTGAAGTCCTGGATCATTGCTGCTATTGACAAGCTGAAACTTTAGGCTGGTGCAATAAGTATCAGTATATAAAATATTAAATTTTTAGCCCTATTCATTTTTAGGGTTTAGTTCTCCTTTAAAGGGCAATTCACCATCATTAGCAAAACTGTAATAACTCATAAAACCTGACCCTAAAACCCCCAGAAATGTGTTCAAACTTTCCATAACCTGCTAAATTTTGTAAAAAGCATGTGGTATTTAGGGGTGTGGCCAAAAAAATGGGTGTGGCACAAAAATGTTTCACCGCGCTACGCACAGCAAATGTTTTTGTCCCGCTTTCTATTTTCCAAATGTTGGGAGGTACGTATTGCTTTGTATATATAATGGGTTGGGTATGCAGACACTGCAATTTGCAAAATATTTTGCTACCAGAGTCATATTAAAGAATAGGCTTTGCCAACAGTACAACTAAAGTCATACTGATACAAAAAAAAAAAAATTAAAAAATATTAATCTACATTTAAAGTTACATATAGGTCACGTTAATCGTTTTATGCTGATAGTTCTGCTTTTGTAAGTAATTATTACTTAAAGTTCATAAACCTGACTGTTTTGCTAACCTGACTGTCACTTCTCAGTCTGCCAGTTAGAGTTTCTAATGCTAATGGACTCCTGCTGCACAAATATGGCAGCCGCCTCATACAGGAACAGGGGAGTAAGAAAGGAAATGTAAATACAGGCAAATACAGTACATTTTGTGGCAAAATTATAAATAGCATTCAAATACAATGTTATGATGGATATAAAAAAAGGTTATTTTCTGCTGTCCGTATCAGATGGAGTAAGTAACAGTTATAACGTCGGATTTTAAGTTATCTAGCAAAAGTAAATTTAGACTTTGTATCATTGGCACGTCTGAGCGCATTTATGTTGAAACAATATGGTCGTAAGGTGACTATGAATATTGACATTTCATGCTATTGCCTTAATACAGTGTATTCTACTGCGTGCAAATAGAAATCGGTTGTATCTTAGTTACTAACATGTACTGTTTTTACTTCTATTGGTTTTATTCATTGGTCTCTACTGCTTTTATGACTGTTTAACCCTATATACAGTATATTTGTTCTACATTTACTGATCGTGTAAATAATGGCACACCTTTATAGGGTGGTGGATATAACCTTTTTTTGCCTAGTTCTTTAAGTGGACAGACACGGGGAGGTGTACCCTTGCACCTTAGATACAAATGGTTTGTACTGACACACTGCCAGTTCCTTTTTTGTTCCTGGAAGTTTGTACTGTTCCAGGTATTTAATATTGCACAAAAATATTTCAGTGTTGCTAAAATTTAGCTCTCGGTAATCTATAGATGTGTTGTTTAAAAGTGAAAATGGTAATACTAGGAATTTAGATTTGTGTGTCAGTATAGATTGTCATTGTTGACTCTCTCACACACTTCCACATGTTGTAACTTTAACTACCATGCAAAGACTATAACCAGGCTCGGATCTGTGCCTAGAGCAGCACTATTTCAGGGGCGGCATGCTGTCCAGCCGCATTTGCTTTCTAATGTACGGAGGACTGGGCACATGATACATTTCTTCTATACATGCACACCTGGGGTGGGCCGGGGAGCGGACAGACATCGTCCAGCCTAAGGGTGCTGCATACCTCCCAACATTTTGGAAGTAAAAAGAGGGACAAAAAAAACTGTTCGCACGAAGTGCAGCAAAAAAATTTTGACCATGCCCCTTTCTGTGGCCACACCCCCTAATTACCATGTTAATTTTACAAAATTTGGCAGGTTATGAAAATTTAAAAATTCTCCTTATCTAAACTGTTTGTGTCTCAAAATTGTTACAAAGTATCTTATTTGCACCTGTTAGCTGTTCTATACTCTCTGCTAAAAGCCAATTAAGTTAGAAACTATTTCTTTTTCTGGCTGTTCAGTGCAGAGAAAATAGGGACTTTCCAGTACAAATAAGGGGCTGCAGGTTGAGCTGTCAAAAGAGGGACTGTCCCTCCGAAAAAGGGACAGTTGGGAGGTATGGTTGCTGGGAATAGAAATCCGGCACTGAATATAACTGCAGGACTGAAAGCACAATGGCCCTATCTGCCCATATTCTCTCTCATCTATGGTTTTGTGGCCCATGAGCATAAGATAGATGGTACAAACAGTAGACCAGCAAGAACATTTAAATTTTCATTGCTTGCATGGAATTTCTTCCCCCCACCAAATACATCTTGCTCAGACTGACTGCCAGGTCTAGACTGGGAGTCACACTAGGCCCTGGCATTCCAGGTACACAGAGGCCTAAACAGCGACTATGTCAGCCTACAACAGCATTTGCCCCCTCCTTAGTGCCCTGAATCTCCTGGTGCATTTCACATTTTATATGGCAACATCAGCTAAGGCTAATCTACCCAACGGCCTGGAGCTTCCTGAAGAACACACCCATTTCAATGTCCAAGTGTGATGGCACACCCATACTAGTGTAAATCGACAAAAAGGGGTGGTTTATATTTGAATTAACTTTTAGTATAATTTTTTTTTTGATTGCTCTTTAAGCCTTATGTTTATTTAGTACTGGAAGGCCTACAGCACCCCCCCCCCATATTAGAGGTATAGTGTATAAAATGGGTATAACTTTTGTGGTCCAAAAATGAATATGATGTAGAGAATCATAATCTGAGACAATTTGCAATTAGTTTTCATTTTTTAAATTATTTGTAGTTTGTGTTATTTAGCCTTTTCTTCAGCAGCTGTGCAAAATGTACAGTTTCAGCAATCTGATTGCTAGAGTCCAAATTACCCTAGCAAACATGCACTGATTTGAATTAAAGACTGGAATATGAACAGGAGAGGGCCTGAATAGAAAGACGAGTAATAAAAGGTAGCAATAACAATACATTAGTAGCCTTACAGAACTTTTTTTTTTTTTTTTTAGAAAGGATCGGTGACCCCCATTTGAAGGCTGAAAAGAATCAGAAAGCAAAAAAACAAACAAACTATAAAAAGTAAATAATGAAGACCAATTGAAAAGTTAAAGGTGAACCACCCATTTAAACATTTGAATTGGCAATTGACAGCACTTCTCTCTTATCCCTTGAATGAATTGCCATCAGGAATTAGTATCACGAATTACTACTAACAAGAATTTTCCCCCACTTGGAGCCAAATTGGAGATGATTCAGAAAAAAGGTGAAAGACCCCACCTGAAGCAACTAGTCGTTAGGCAGGTTTGATTTAGACCAGGGCAACCCAACCTTTTTCACTCGTAAGCCACATTTAAATGTAAAAAGAGCATGAAAAATTCCCTTGGGGTGCCAAATAAGGACTGTGATTGGCTATTTGGTAGCCCCTATGTGGGAGGCTCTACTTGGCACTATACTTCGTTTTCATGCAATTAAAACTTTCTTCCAAGCGTGGAATTCAAAAATAAGCACCTGCCTTGAGGACACTGAGAGCAACATCCAAGGGGTTGGGGAGCAACATGTTGCTCACGAGCTACTGGTTGGGGATCACTGATTTAGACCAAAAGTTTGAACTCCATGGACCCATATTCCCTTTCAATGTAAATTGCATAGTAACTATGCTACCATGTAATGTTAATATAATGCATCTGTCAGCAGGGAAGAAATAAGAGTGTTAGGCCCACCAGGCCCAATTGGAATATGTGCTAGTACTGTAATAGTACCTGGTAGGAGGCGGGAACAGCCTCCTCTCCTGCGCGCCTTTTGCTGTTTGATGTGTGCCCTACTTATGCGCTGCTGTTTCTATTCAACTCGCCGTGTATGACGTCATCACGATTTGTGCGAAATTCAAATATTTAAAGGCTGTTCTTCCTTTGCCCAACATAGGTCTTCTTGTGAGCTTCTTGTCTGATTACTGTTCCTTGACCCTTACCTGTCCACAACCACTGCTGTATCGCTGCCTGAACCAACCTCTGCCTGTTTTCGGACCACACTTTTGGATTCTGACTCTACCGCACTGACTGATTGGTTGAACCTGGCCTGTGTCCATGACTACACCTATGGTTTCTGATTCCGTGCTGCACTGACTGATTGGTTTTGACCCCGGCCTGTTTCACGACTAGGTTTACTCTTTCTCTGTCCTTCTTGACACACGTTCCGGTTCCTTTGCCTACCCAGAACCCTCGCCTTGTTTTTCTCACTTAAAGACCTGGCGGCATCAGAGTAGCAGCCAACGTGAAAAGCAGCTGTAATAGGCAGAAGAGTGAGTTGTGACTGGAACCTTGGCGTTTGTTCTGGGTTTGGGATATTGAATGTGACAAATACCCTGTGAGGCCATACCAAAACTGCCACAGGTTGCCTATTCTATTTATAAGTCCAACGTTTAAAGGGGTGGTTCACCTTTAAATAAACTATTAGTATATTTATAGAATGGCTAATTCTAAGCAACTTTTCAATGGGCCTTCATTTTTCTTTTTTATAATTCTGAATTATTTGCTTTTTTCTTCTGACTCGTTTCAGCTTTCAAATGGGGGCCACGGATTCCATCTAAAAGCAAATGCTCTGTAAGCCTACGCATTTACGGTTCATTTTTATTACTCGTCTTTCTATCGAGGCCCTCTCCTGTTGATATTCTGGTCTCTTATTCAAATCAATGCCTGGTTGCAACTGGAGAGCTGCTGAATAAAAAGCTAAATAACTCAAAAACCACAAATAATAAAAACTGAAAACCAATTGCAAACTCTCAGAATATCACTCGCTATATCATTCTAAAAGTTAATTTAAAGGTGAACAACCCCTTTAAATAACTAAATCAAAATCACTAATCAAAATCTTGCAAACCGCCCAGGTGCTCATGTTCTCTAAAAACTGTAACAGCCCGTGATATCTCTGTAGAAGCTTCTCATTCCCATCATCTTTGGGTTCTTTGCTATGCTTTGTTTTCCCAGTCCAGGCAGGCACAGTAGAGAGAAAAGCTTAATTTAGACACAAAAAACAAGCTTTCATGCTACTGCATGTGTACCTGTCCTGGCCCAAAGAAGCAGAAGATTATAAGGAAGTAGGAGCACAGGCTGTGGTATCAGGTAAATAATTAAAATCACTTGGTAAGCCAAAGGTTTGTGCCTAAAGTGATTACCTTTCCTTCTCCTTTAACAAAAGCGGAAAATGTGATAATTAACATCTGAAACACACTATCGTTATATAGTTAGGAACAGCCAATATTCTATTTGATAATGTGATGACATTCCATTTTGCCCTACCGTTGTTCTACAAAGGCCAAGAAACCTCAATTTATTATAATGCAGACATGGCAACAATGTCAAATGCATTTAGGCAGAACAGAAGAGTTATTTGTATTTGAGCAGGCTAATAGGCACAGCGTATGTTTTTGATTATAGAATGATAGATGGCAAGAGGTCTATTTCAGCGAAGCAGCACATCTTAAACCTTCATTATACTCCTCCTATGATGAGACTTAGAGAGGCGAGGAGAGAGAAAGGAGAAACCTCTTCACCTGGAATGCATTTGAGACACACAATTAGGCAAGTTTACCTAGGTATCAAGCAAAGAGGCACCACGCTGTCCAGAGACTAAATATCAGAAAACAGGTTTGTAAAATAGGCTGTCAACCTTTCTATCTCATAAAATGGCTGAAAGGGGTTGACTTAAGTTTTAGTATGATGTAGAGCAGTGCTGTCCAACTTCTGTGGTACCGAGGGCCAAAATATTACTGGCCTATGTAGTGGAGGGCCGATAATAGAACTCAGTGTTGGCCACTCCCCTTTTAAACCACAGCCACTGTAAACCACACCCATGTTACCACAACAACTTTTAAGATCATATCCATTAATTCAAAAAATTATAAAGAAGAAAACATTAAGTCCAATTGAAAACTTGCGCAGAACTAGCCATTCTGTAAAATAATAAATGTTAACTTAAAAGTCAACTACCCTTTTATCTCTGGATAGAACCATAGAAAAATCCAATAACTGCCATAGAGTAGAAAAATACATCAACAAATAGGTCAATATAATAATATAAAATAATTAAAAAATAAGGACATTTAGTGCCGACTATTAAAGGCAGGAAGGAAGGAGGTCCTGCTCCATCGTGCTTACATTTTACATAACCATTTTTTAGTCAAAGAAAACCATTGCCTTTGGGCAATCTCACCATAATATTTAGAGTGATCCATTTACTACTCTGCCTTTTCACAAAGGCAAAAAGGCTGGATCCTACTTTAACACTTTGAATAAAAATTACTAATTCTATAGTTCATGACTTCTGGGTTCTCTGGTCACAAGGCTGTTAGATTCCTTCCTACAAGAGTCCCAATATCCTGTTTCATTAAGCATGTGATAATACATCTAGAATGTTCTCTATCTCTGGTTAACAAAGGATGGAGGGGAACCTTAAGTAATTGCATGTTAGAATTGCAAAATGTCTCAACGATGGTTAGCTGTTCAGATTGTAGAATCCCACTGTGATTTGTGTATACAATGTCTCACTTTTATGGGCAGATTTATCAAGGGTCGAAGTGAAAATTCGAATTGTCGGATTTTCGAGATTTATCATACACTGGCCCTTTAAGAACTAGAATTTGACTATTCACCACCATTCACCACCTGCTGAATTGCTGTTTTAGCCTATGGAGGACTTGCCGTGATCAATTTGGAGTTGTTTGCAGCCTTCCTGACATTTGAGTTTTTTGAGCTGAAAAAAAAAAAACTCAAAAATCTAGTTTGAACAACTCAAATCGAATTAGATTCGGGTTTTCGGGTAGATCCTATTCGCCTAAATTTTAAAAATTCGATTTTTTTTAAATTAATTTCGACTGGTCGAATTTCGAGTTCATGGAAATTTTAAATGAACTGGAAATTCAACCCGTTGCGCCTAAAAGTATGAGAATTGCTGATAAGGTGTAGGTACTGGGGTCCTGGGTTTGATTCTGACCTAGACACTATCTGCAAGGAGCTTGACTGTTCTTCTTTTGTCTATATGGGTTCAATTTGAGTACTTTAGTTACTTCCCACATTCCACACTTCGTTTTTTGAAATCGCCCGAAGTTGCCTCACAAGGAAACTTCGGTAAGCCAAATCGATCAGAGTGCCATCCCGCCGGCAATTTACATTCTAGCCAGTGGGAAGGCATTTAGGGGAGATTTAGTCGTCCCAAGAAGAGGCGATTTGTCGCTGGCCGACTAATCTCCCCCAGTAGCCATGTCTGCCACCACCCTAAAGGGGAGAAGAGTCATATCGGCAGAAAACAGGCAAAAATGTAGGTAACATATCTCCAATTCATATCCAATTAACTAGGGTCAGTGCTGAGAGCTGTGGAGATGGTATAAATGGCATATATCTTGGGTGGCTTCAAATTGCAGCCAGGTGTCATCTGAACATTATGTCTATTTTAACACATCATTATCTACCAAGTTGTCACAATTTTCCCAAGAGACCTGCTTAAAAATACAGTAGAATCCCCTTGAAACAGAACTACTGTATATCTAGTACAAGACCATCCATCATAAAAACTTCCAGTTGCTGGGGTAGGTACTGAAATAATGTATTTTAGTGGAAATCAATCTTTCCGTACACCCTGTGGCCTCTATTGCTATGCTATGAGTTACCATTATTCCAACCAGCTCGATCGTCACTGAGCATTACTCATTGAGAGCACTAGAAGGGTTAAGTGGACATCTGTTGTCTCTCTTTATTTTTAGATTAGTGAAGAATGGTTTCACTGCAGTATAGTTGAAAACATATGTTTAATCCAGGCAGCCTCTGTGACTATGTACAGAAAGCATTATATTTCTTGGAGGTGACATGGATCCTGCAGTTTCTGAAGCAGGAATGGGATGCAGCAGCTATTGTTTAACAACGCATCTCTGAAGAGAAGGTTCTGTGACCTATACCACATTTGCTGCCTGAATCTGTTGGTGTTGCTCATGTTACACATTTAAAGCGCATGTCAAATGCCACATATGATTTGTAATGTACTTTCTCCAACAGCTTGATACAGAAGAGGCTTCTGAACACTGCTATTGGGTAGGCTGATGCAAAAAAGGGCAAGTAAGAGCAAGTGGAAATGTCAAAGAACTGGTGGTTACATTAGAAGGGCCAGTCTGACGTAATTTCGTTACTTCACCGATTTACTAACGGGTGCTGGTGTAAATTCGCTAGTGAAGTGGACCTACTCTAGCGCTACTTTGCACCCTTACGCCAGGCGAAGTTGCGCTATGGCGAAGGGGCGTAACTACGCTAATTCACTAACTTGCGCATTTTACTGAACATTACTTCTTGCGCCAGACTTGCCTTCGCCACCTCAGACCAGATGAAGAGTAGATAATGGCTTTCTACAAAAAAAGTTGCATATATTTCTAAGTCCCAAAAAACATTTTTTTTTACTTTTTTCAGGGTGATGGGCTGAAAGTTTTTTGGGGGTACCCTCCTTCCCCCCTACATTTCCTAACATATGGCACCTAAACTATACAGTGGGCACATGTATAGGGCAAAATAACAACTCTATTTTATTTTATGAAGCTTTCCCAGGCTTGTGTAGTGTAATGTATTTGCTGCTACATATACGTCCATTGTATTTTAACTTGGCACCGTATGCAAATTAGGCATCGCTAGTGTAACTTCGCTTTGCTTGACGAAGTAACGCTAGCGCAACCTTTTGCCTACCTGAGCGCAACTTCAGATTTTAGTGAATTAGCGGCGCCCTGGCGAAGCCAACACTGGCGCAGGTAAGTAAATTTGCCCTTTAGAGAATCAAAGTATGACGATTGTTTTTCATATGGGAACTACAGATAAAGTAATGGAATGACTAGTCCAACCATTTTCCGATTGTTTTGCCACCAATATGGATTCATGCAGCCTAGTTACCATCAAGTACAAGCAACCGTTTTATAGAATAAATGTTAATATTTTTTAAAACTTAGAATTATATGATTATAATCTACAGTCTGGTTATTTCCCTATGGCACCAGACTGTAAATGATATCCTTATAAACGGTGAGTTCTGACATCAGAACACGCCGTTTATAACAGGGGCCCCAGGCCACCGAATTTGACACAGCCGTTCAAATTTGACACAGTCGTGTCCGGTATGGACGCAGGCGCTTCAGAATTTGACTGATTCACTGTAAGCCATGAAAGACATTGGCAACCTTGAAAACGCAGCAAAAACAAATGGACCTACATAGCTCCACTAAAAGAGCAATTTATTGCAAGATGAGAAAATAAATATAAATGTGGTCTGTAGCCAATAAATCACAATGAGAGCAGCTACAACATAGTCCTGCACTCTTAGGGACAGATTTATAAAGGTTCCAGTTGTTTTCCACAAAAAGTTTGATGGGTATTTTTTGGTCAGAAATCAAAATCAAATTTTCGAGTTAAAAAAACAAAACAATTTTTTTTTTGAGATTTATTATACCTCAACTCTGGAAATAGCTTGAATCCAAAAATAAATGTCGAGGTTGTGTAGTAGTCAATGGTAGAGGTCCCTTTAACCATTTGAAGATGTTAAGCCTTTTTTCAAAAACTTGATAGATTAGAGTTTTCCCCCCAAAAACTAGATTAATTGTTAACCCCAAACTCGCTGATTCATTCAAGATATAAAAAAAACCTCTAATTGCAACCTTAGACAAATAACCTCCTTATTCTCAAAATATGAATGGCCTTTAGTAGTCATTTGTGCAGTCATTTACACTTAGGCTGATATAACATACATATGTGCAAATCCTTTTTGGCAGGTTTAAAGTAAAAATTAAATAATACAGACCTGAATGTTTGCCAGAGGCTGCTAAACAACAATTTTGGAAATCAGAGCGTTGCACCTGCAGATGTCAGAATCAGCAATGACAAGACGCATGGCAGTAAGACCAAGACTTGCACAGTATGGTATTACAGGGGGGAAGAGAAATAATGTATGTGAATTCTATACATTCTGTGAATATACAGGTACGAGTAGACTAACTTCATCTGATACAAAGTACTCCAGATAGATGTTCATCTTAGAAATAAAATGGAGTGCAGAAGTACAACTCATACATATATACATCCTAACGCTCCATTTATGTGCTAAGGGTGCCCTCACTTTCCATGTTGCACTTGCCACCAAGTTTTAGACTAAAGCCAAATAAGCAACAAGTACCATGGCCCTGTAACCTCTAATTCATTTAAACTGTGTAAAAGAAAGTCAAAATAAAATGGTATAGTGCAGACGATATACCTGCAGATAGACTAGTGGACTACACAAGTGGGGACCTTTGTGAGCTTGTGCCATATCTGGAAATTTAAATAGCAACAGCACATAAGCATTTATAAATGATTAGAAATAATATCATGATTATGCTAGAGTTATTTGGCACCAGCACATATCCTCAGTACTTGGAGAAGTATCACTATAGTGTTCATTATTCTTGCTGTGATACAATAAGCCATGTTAAGGTGGAGTTATTAGATCAAGTCTCTGAAAAATACTGACATATTAATACTGTAACTCTGTACAGGAGATCCTATAAGGAAATCTGGTGGGGTCTGTCTCTCTTAAAACGATGCCTGGAGCAGTGCCCGTAGGCCAGCAGCCATGCACGCTCATGGAAAATATAGTAAATTGCCCAACAGTCTGCTAGGTGTTTCATTTCTTGATATTGTGCCACAAGCAGAACCTTCCAGCTGGCATTACTGGGAGCCATGGGGAATTCTTTAAGAACAGACAGAACACCAAGGGGTTCACACTTCTCAGCCTTCTGGGGGACGCCACCTAAAGCAAGACCTCAGGATGAACATAAATGGGCTGCAAACCATGCATATATGCCATAATGCATTCATTTAAGGGGATGCTGTCACCAGAATAACAAGTGTTTACTTTTATTGGAGAATTAAGTGTAATATTGTATAACGTAGCACAGTCTCGTTTTAATTTACGGCAGGAAAGTTATTGTCACTTTTTATGTTTGCACAACTGGCTTCAGTCAAAGTGAACAGATCTAGAAAAAAAATCAAAAACACAAAACCCATGAATAAAACATAAAGACTAATTGCAGTTATCATATCGCTCTGTGCGAGTCTTTTTTGAAATTTAAAACCCTATATCCAGTTTTCAATATGTAAAAGGCATGTCGGACATGGATTGAAATGTTGTTTGTGTATGTTTTGCATTCTTGGATGCAAGATTTACGCTTCATCTAACCTCAATGGTTTATCAAACCAGAGGGAGGCAAAAATAAAATTATCTGTTAGTACTTTATATTGGAAAAAACAGGGAAAGTATGGATGGGGAGGGATGGTGCCTATAGTATCTGTGGGAATAATAGTCTCTGGGAAGGGACTGTGGGATAGCAGGTATAGTAGGGAGAGATGGTGCCTATAGTATCTGTGGGGATAATAGTCTCTGGGAAGGGACTGTGGGATAGCAGGTATAGTAGGGAGAGATGGTGCCTATAGTAGCAGTGGGATAATAGTCTCTGGGAAGGGACTGTGGCTGTGGGATAGCAGGTATAGTAGGGAGAGATGGTGCCTATAGTAACAGTGGGATAATAGTCTCTGGGAAGGGACTGTGGCAGTGGGATAGCAGGTATAGTAGGGAGAGATGGTGCCTATAGTAACAGTGGGATAATAGTCTCTGGGAAGGGACTGTGACTGTGGGATAGCAGCTATAGTAGGGAGAGATGGTGCCTATAGTAACAGTGGGATAATAGTCTCTGGGAAGGGAGTGTGACTGTGGGATAGCAGGTATAGTATGGAGAGATGGTGCCTATAGTAACAGTGAGATAATAATCTCTGGGAAGGGAGTGTGACTGTGGGATAGCAGGTATAGTAGGGAGAGATGGTGCCTATAGTAACAGTGGGATAATAGTCTCTGGGAAGGGAGTGTGACTGTGGGATAGCAGGTATAGTAGGGAGAGATGGTGCCTATAGTAACAGTGGGATAATAGACTCTGGGAAGGGACTGTGGGAAATCAGGTATAGTAGGGAGAGATGGTGCCTATAGTAGCAGTAGGGTTGCCACCTTTTCCCCCCCCAAAAAATTCCGGCTGGTGGGGGCGGGTACAAAAAGGGTGTGTGGTGTGACGTAAAAGGGGGTGGGGTTATGCCACAAAGGGGCGGGGCCACGGCGCGGCCAGGACAAGAACTGAAGGACAAGGTAAGTTTTAAAAGGGATTGGGGGCTGGCCCAGGGGGTATTTTTAAGGGTACTACAAATTTACCGGCAGCTACATTGCCGGTAAATTTGTAATACCGGCCCCGGGCCTTGGCAGGTGTTTTACTGTCTAGGCCGGTAAAATACCGGCCGGGTGGCAACCCTAAGTAGCAGTGGAATAAAAATTATCTGGGAAGGGACTGTGGCATAGCAGGTATAGTAGGGAGAGATGGTGCCTATAGTAGCAGTGGGGATAATAGTCTCTGGGAAGGGACTGTGGCTGTGGGATAGCAGGTATAGTAGGGAGAGATAGTGCCTTTAGTAGCAGAGGAATAATATGTATCTGGGAAGGGAGTTTGGGATAGCAGGTATAGTAGGGAGAGATGATGCCTATAGTAGCAGTGGGGATACTAGTCTCTGGGAAGGGACTGTGGTTGAGGATAGCAGCAGGTATAGTAGGGAGAGATGACAACAATAAGATCTTGTATTAGTGACACCCATATTGCAGCCTCTCACATGCTAAAGCTCCACACTACAGTATTGGAACATGCTGGAGGTAGTAGCTCAAAAATATGTGAAGAGGTTGGAGAGTCTTAGGTGGTATAAATAACTGATTCACAGTAATTGCACCCTGATTATTTACAATTTTTACAGCATCATAAGTAGCAAGTACGCACTATGTGTATATTTTCCTTTTGAAAACAATCACAGCACCAAGTGCAACATTTCTGCCACTGCTTCACAGAAACTCATCAGTCGTTGCATTTATAATTTGTGGCTTTCATACGTATTGAATCTAATTAGGGACAGATGTACTCATGGTATGAATCAGCAGCTCTAAATATATACTACAGATTTGAATGTATTTCTGAATTTCCCTGTCACTCTCTGTGATAAACTGTATTGCAGTTAATTAGTAACCAATTTGATGATCAAATAAATGACTCATAACTTTTAAACCTAGTATAGGAATTTTATGGGAAGTTTAAATGCGCATAATTTGAATAGTGACAAAAAAGTGTTTTATTCAAACATGGGGTTGAGGCTTTGGCTTTGTGAATGCATACATTCCAACTGCTATGATTTAGGCAGGACAGTCCAAAATTGTGGACCCCCAAAAAGGATGGAGTTTACTCTAAAGTGAGAGGGGGTTTGGAATAGGCGTAACTGGAAGGCCCTTAAAGTGATACTGACACTAAAAAAAAAAAAATTATTTTCAAAATATGAATCTACATTAAAAGTTACATATTGGTCATGTAGATGTTTTTCACTGATAGTTCTGCTTTTTTAAGTAATTGTTACTTGAAGTTACTTAACCTGACCTGTTTTGCCGACCTGACTGTCCCATCTCAGTCTGTCAGTTAGAGCTTCTAATGCTAACGGACTCCTGCTGCACAAATATGGCAGCCCCCTCATAGAGGAACAGGGTAGTAAGAAAAGTCATGTAAATGCATCAAGAAAATACTTTTATGAGAAAATTATTAATAGTATACAAAGACAATATTATGATAGATAAAAAAAAAAAAAGGTTATTTTCTGGTGTCATTATCTCTTTAAGGAAAACCCTCAACCTGCAATTTTTAACAGTAAGCCCTTGCCGTAAATTAAAGCCCAGGAGCCCCTGTACTAACTTTTAAGTGCAGAGTTGCACAGTGGGGTCGCCAGCTGCCATCTTTGGAAACATCCCATTGAAAAAGTGGCAACTCTAGTGGTCAGACACCAATCACAGAATACCGGCCAGGGCTTTATATGGGTGGGCTGATGACACAAGTGGGGTAGGGCAGTGACATCAATGTTTTTGTGCAGAGCAATGAGGACAGTTGGCAATTCAAATGGATCAGAACGCAAAAGATATAATTTTTAGTAGGCATTAGGGCACATCATGGGTGAAACAAGAGGGTATAACAAGTTTATTGACAATGTACTTGCTGGTATATTTGTAATACCAAGCCCCTCCTTATCGGTTAGTGATCTTTGAGTAGGAGCATGCACATATAATCAATTTCTTTTTAAAAAGAAAAATAAACCTCCCTAGCAGCAGCCAGAGAGTACCTGAATAGATCAGACCATGGAGCTGGACAGCCAACTATGATTTCACTCATAGCAGAAGAGACATCACACATAGGGGAAGTGATGTCATAGCTGTTTGTGTGACATCACTTCTGCAGGCTAGGGGATGCAGTGAGGTTCGGTGCCTAGGGTGGCCCCAGAGCTAAATACAACAAAAATAATTTGTTAAATGTCACCTCAATTGCATGACCCATGAGTTCAACTACTGATAAAGAAATTGCTATTGAAGGGCAAAAGACAGGGATTCTGTGCCCCTGTACCTCATACAGAAAACTGGTTGCCACTGTAGTCTCAATATTAATACTGCATTTCAGTTGCACTGGTTAAGACTATTTTCTTGTGTAAATATAAAATATAAATGACATGTAAGCAGCATGTGGTTGTTTATGGTATTGTTTGGAGCTGTCTGAACTCTTGTGCTGCCGGAATGTCTTCCTATGCAAGGAAAGGAGGGAAGCAATTACATATATACAGGGACCCCATCTCCCAAAAGAGATACTCTGGTTAAAATCAAATACCTAAAGCACAATTTTCCTGCATGCTCTGCTTATTGATTTTAATGTGTAAGATTATTCTGCAGGAAAAACACACACAGCCTCCTGTTCCAAAATTTCTCTCTGTTTGTTTACAGAGTAAATACAACTCAATGAACACAAAATAAGGCAGTGGATTATATAAGCAATGACACATGAGGGTGTACAAATCTGTTAATGCTCTGCCCTCTTGTTTTATTCGCAGAAGTAAAGACAGTAAATCTGTAGCTGCAGCAGAACGATAATTCTGAATTTAGTCATTGGGTGATAGAGGATGCTGGGAATTCAGCAATAAGTGAAATGTCACAAATTGACCAGTCAGTCGGAAAGATCACTTAACGAAGAAGGAAAGGTAAAATCACAGTTTAAGGGGTGATAAACATTTAAGTCAACTTTTAGTATGTTATAGAATTGCAAATTTAAGCAACTTTTCAATTGTCCATCATTTCTTCCTTTTTATAGTTATTTGCCTTCTTCTTCTGATTCTTTCCAGCTTTCAAATGGAGGGGGGGGGGTGCCCCATCTATAAAACAAATGCTTTTTAAAGGGATTGTTTGTCTTCCAACACTTATTTCAATTAAGTTGGTTTCAGATAGTTCACCAGAAATAAAGACCTATTCCAATTACTTTCTATTTTCTATGTGTGACCGTTTTTCTAAAATCGAAGAGTAAAGTTTCATTTTTCATCTTTTAAAGCAGCTCTGTGAGGAGGGGGTCGCCGACCCTGTAAACTGTTCTAAAAGGATACATTTAGTTGATAAATTTCTTATCTTTGTCCCTGCTGAGCAGAATCCATGAATTTCATTAAAATTGATTAGAATTGATACAATAGTTGCTAATATGCCAGAGATGCTGCTGAGAAATGTATCAACTAAACAGTTTAGAGCAGGGATCCCCAACCTTTTTTACCCGTGAGCCACATTCAAATGTAAAAAGAGTTGGGGAGCAACACAAGCATGAAAAGACCCCTTGGGGTGCCAAATAAGGGCTGTAATTGGTTATTTGTAGCTCCTATGTGGACTGGCAGCTTACAGGATGCTCTACTTGGCAATATGCTTAGTTTTTATGCAATTAAAAATTGCTTCCAAGCCTGGAATTCAAAAATAAGCACCTGCTTTGAGGACACTGAGAGCAACATCCAAGGGGTTGGAGAGCAACATGTTGCTCACGAGCTACTGGTTGGGGATCACTGGTTTAGAGTCTGCACCTGAATTACTGAGCTGCCAGACTGAAACACCAGAGACAGGGACGTTACATTGTAAACTTAGATTTTGGGGAAAACCGTAAAAATTACAAAGCAATTTAAAAAAGTCTTTATTTCTGGTGAACAATCTGAAAACAATTGAACTGAAAAAAGTGTTTAAGGGGTTGTTCACCTTACAAAGGCTACAAATGTATTGTTATTGCTACTTTTTATTTCTCGTCTTTCTATTCAGGCCTCTCCTATTCATATTCCAGTCTCTCATTTAAATCAATGCATGGTTGCCAAGGTCATTTCAACCCTAGCAAGCAGATTGCTGAAATTGCAGAGAGCTGTTGAATAGAAAGCAACTCAAAAAACGCAAATAATAAAAAATTTAAACCAATTGCAAATTGTCTCAGAATATTGTTCTCTACATTATTACTAAAGGTGAACAACCCGTTTAAGGGTAGGACTATACGGACGTTTTCGGCGCGAACCGACAAGTCGCATGCGATGGAAATAAGAGATAGAAGTCGCATCATGATCCTACACGGCATGCAGACACAGCGTGCAGCGTCTGCATCCAACAGTCGTGTCGGGTCAATGCTGCGACTTTATCCGACAATGCATTTACTTACCTTATTTCCGTTGCATGCGATTTGACGTATGCATTTTGTCGCAGCGCGTCGGATCGTGCCGAAAAAGGCAGTGTAGTCCTGCACTAAATGTTGCCCTGTTGGCAGCTACCATGCCACTTCTATTGCTTCCAGTGTACATGCTCTTACTCCAAGCACTATTTGTCATGCTACCAATGGCAAATCGCTTCCTATTGACTCAAAAAGGGAAGTGACATTTATATCTAGGGGAAGTGATTCATGACGTGTTCAGGCATTTTTATCAGTAATATTCAAAATGCTCCAGATGCACAAGCCCTGAGCAGAAAGACAGGGGCACAAAATGTGTTGTAATTGAATACAAAGGGCCCAGCGAAGTCCCAATTATTTAACAATATTTTTCTGCCCTAAATTGAATTTGCTGTGGTTCCCAGTAACCTTTAGTTTATGCCACTGGCAGCAGGCCCTTACCATCTAGATCATTCATTGTGCAAACAACAAACAGAGAACCCAGAAGAATAACAGAAAAAGAACATCGAGCACACACAAATACCAGGCCAAATCGAGAACGAAAGATCTCTTGCACTTGCAGTTTTTCACATGTGGTTATAATATGAGAATATGAGGTCTGATGAAGTGAGCACTTGAAAGTCATTGTAGTCAATGGAAACATTTGCTGATCTCAATCTGTGTGAAAGGCTGAGTCATTTGTGTTTCTTCATATGGCAGTGGACAAAACACCACATTGTTTTTACTATATCAGTGAGCAAAATGTCAACAAACTAAAGAACAATAATGCGGCCCAGCGAGAGAAAGGCTGAGGGCCCAGGGCATTCTGATCACCACTACTTGCCCTGTATCACTTCCTCTTCTACAGAATGAGTAGCCACGTTTGGAGAGTAGCAGCGCCACGAGTAGTGGCAATCAAAATATGGAGCTTGTGCCGCCCTCCGGCCAGAAAGACTTTCGGAGGGCCCGGTGTGAGCAGTCGCTCCCACCTGCAACAGACCCATGTTTGCAACCCCTTCCCTCACCGTAAGCTCGCAACCCTGCTTCATGTAAATGAACCATTATCATAATGATATACTTTTTTAGTAGTATGTGCCATTGGGTAATCATAAATAGAAAATTGCCATTTTAAAAAATAAGAGCCGCCTCCTGAGATCGTAAGATTCAGTGTGCACACATACAAACCACATGTAAGGTCACATGAGCCAATTAACAGACAAGAGTTCTGCCTTTTGCTTCCTCACTTCTTCCTGTTACAGTTAGTGTTGTAGTATTTCTGGTCAGGTGATCTCTGAGGCAGCACAGATAGAGTCACGAAATGGTGGTTCAAGGCAAGAGATGTAAAAGGGCAAGATTTATGTAAATATATATTCCAGTTTGGTAAGATTCTTTAATATGTCATTCAATTTGATATAAACTATCTGTTGCTTAAGTATTCATTTTGGGGGGTATAGTTTTCCTTTAAGTGCATCAATTAGAAGAAGAAAAAGAGCACGCAGGGATAGGGTTGCCACCTCACCCCTTTAAAACTGAACACATAGAATACACAGCCTGCATGGCTAATTAGCAATTCGTTTAGATGCATGATGCATGGCTGCACATAAATCACTTCATTCTGCATCATGCATCTTCTTCCTGCTTTGAACGGCGCATGCGCAGTAGGAGCATTTCGCCGGTACGATCTACTGCGCATGCTTCGTGACTTTTGGCGCATGCGCAGTAGATCCGTACCGGCGAAATGCTCCTACTGCGCATGCGCCAAAACGCCGTTCAAAGCAGGAAGAAGATCGCGTGGAAGAAGATGTCGTCGGTGAACTCCCTGGACTGGACCTGCGCAGAAGGGTAAGTAACAAGTTAGGGGCATTTGCCCAGCGGGACGGGTAGGCCAGGGGGGAGGAGGGAGGGTAACACACGGGAGGGGGGGGAGGGTTTTTGCGCCAACTAGGTTTCCTTCCCCTTTAAATGAATAATTGCTAATGGTAAAATAATGCAGTAATCGCCCATCTGTAGCTTCTACCATCTTCAAATAGCTGATGCCGACTCAATTGCAAGTCAACTTCTGCATTTTTCAGTGCACAATAGCTACTCCATAGTTACCAAATATCCCACATATCCCAGGCAAGTCCTGCTAACTGCCTCCTGTGCCTACCCTAAAAATAAAATATAGCTAGAACTGTAGTTTGTTTTTTGTTTTTTTTTAAAAAAAAAACCACTAAACTTACTTTATCAGTCCACAGGATCAACAACCCTGTAATATGAATTATCCTTGCATTCAAACTTTTGCATAGGACTTCTGCCATCTTCTGGCCCTGTTAGGCCATATTTTGAATGTCAGTGACACTGCACATGCTCTGTGTTGCCGTTGACAAGTTAAAGGGGTGGTCCATATGTTAGTTAAAGGGATACTGTCATGGGAAAACATGTTTTTTCAAAATGCATCAGTTAACAATGCTGCTCCAGCAGAATTCTGCACTGAAATCCATTTTTCAAAAGAGCAAACAGAATTTTTAGACATATTGTCAGTTTCCCAGCTGCCCCCAGTCCTGTGACTTTTGCTAGCACTTTAGGATGGAACTACTTTCTGACAGGCTGTTATTTCTCCTACCTAATGTAACTGAATCAGTCTCAGTGGGACTTGGCTTTTACTATTGAGTGCTGTTCTTGGATCTATAGGGACCCCATGAAACGGTGTATGATTTGACAAAATTTTACGTAATTTACACAAAACTTTTACCCCCTTCAGTAAACGATTTCACCGCAACAATTGGGGTTAAAGCTGATGCTACAGGAATGAATATTTAACAAATTCTAAGGCACAATTGTGAAGTCACTGCAAATATAGTTCTGGACATCGTGTACCTTTAGGATTGAAAGCCATTAGGTTCTTGACATTGCCAACTACTATAGCAAATTAATGGACTACTTCACCTCATCTCATCATTAGGATCTTACAAGAATCTCTATTTGTGATGTCAGGGGAGCAGGACTGCCATGAGTAATCAGGTAGTTACACCACTGAGGGGGCCAACACGACTAAGGGTCATCCCCCAAGCCCCCTTCCCAATTAGCCCATTGGTCACCTGGGCACCCTGGCTTGTGCCAACAAATAAAGGGGTTCCAAATGGCAAAAAAAAATGAGAACTAGCCTAATCTGTCTCCACAATGACCCAATTATGCCAAAACTCTGCACATAATCCATCCAAACCCCACAATCTCTGTCCTTTTCATGTCCAGTGAATTGTGCCTTTCCTAAGTCAGGACCCCCCCTCCCAACAGCAGTACCTCATATCAACCAGATGTTGGCCCCTACGGAGAAGTAAAATACAGCAGACCAATCAGCTCGCCTTAAAGGTGTTTTTCACCTTTGAGTTAACTTTTAGTATGATGTAGAGGGTGATATTCGGATATATTTTTTAATTGTATTTTGAATAGTTTTTGACAGTTCCCCAAGCCTAGCCCCCTGCTCTCCTGCTGATCTGTCTGACTACTTTGCTGAGATGTCTGACTACTGTTACTTTGTATCAACAGCCATCTGTCCTCAGCCTGCATCCTCCAAACCCCACAATTCCCTGCACATGTGATTTCAAGAAGGAATGGAACATAACAGTGCAATGCATTGTGGGTTATGTAGTTTCTGCATGCTGTCTGTAAGCTGTTACAATTTGTAACATCGGTGTTTTAGTCCCTCCTTCCCTGCCAGTATTTCAAATGATGCAGAAAGAGAAGAACTGTTAAACAGCTTGATTTCATCATAGCAAAATGGCATTTATTCATACTTTTGAAGAAACAGGTAACTGTGATGGGTATATTAGGGGTTTTGATGTTATGTGGGCCTCTTTATCAATTGTGGTTTGGAAACCGGAGTTCCCCTTTAACTTAAAAGGTCAACCATCCCTTTAAGGTCCAAACTTTGGTCAGGGCCCCTTTTGCTCATGAAAGGAGTTGTATCGGTTATAGTTCAAAAAAAATATTGGTAACAGTAAATACATACACATCCCAAATATTACCCCATTTTAAGCTGTCCTTTCAGGTGCCTAAGCCAGCAAATGGCCATTCTCCTCAGTTTTCACCCAATCTGGCTGTCAAATTGAGCCTTGGGAGGTTGGCAGTCCACAGTTTTGGAACCATTGGAATAAGGTTATGAAAAATCAGGGGCCCTGATACAATGGGAGAACAAAAAGCACCCAATCCATCAAAACCCATCTACTTTTGCCCCTTTTAATAAATAATGCTGCTCTTTTAAATATTCAGTCTCCTACTGGCTGAGGTTATCATTATCAAGGTTA